>NC_140178.1:3589764-3893744 GCF_963971535.1 Notolepis coatsorum
CATACACACAAAGATGATCTGTGTGTCCAGTGCCGTCCTTCTTGGTGACTATATGGTCCTCATCTGAACAGGTTCTATATGGTCCTCATCTGAACAGGTTCTATATGGTCCTCATGTGAACTAGGGGAGTAACGGTACACAGAAGCCCCGGTTCGGTACGTACCTCAGTTTTGGGGTCACGGTTCGGTACGAGTTCGGTACAACAGGAAACAATTATTATTATTATTATTATTAAATATAATAATTGTCTATTAAGTTATACTTAGTTCCACCTATAGGCTCGCCGCGGTAGTCAGTGATACCGGTGTCATTCTGTGTTCAGGAATCCACTTGAGTAAATTAATTGACACTGACACACGTACCGTCACACCCCTAGTGGTGAACTCTCTCAAATCTGCATTAATCCTGTTAGCGGCACGATAGCGGGCACGTGGGTGTGATCTCTGCCAGGTACCGAGCGCGTCTTCTCCAGGGGAGGCATTGTTCTCCTGCACGAGTCTGAAGCCTGAGGCACGACTTAAATATGTGAGCAAATACTGTTCACGTTTGGGAGTGGAAATACCTACTGTAGGAATGTAATAATAACCTTTTCTGAAAATATTCATGTCTACCCATGAATGCACCTTTTCTGAAAATATTCTGACATTTATAAAGATGTCTACAATGTTTTACTGTTTTTAGATGATCATTGTTAATTAAGTGAATTGTGATTGTCATATGTATCTCATGTATTGTTATGTTTTGTGTTTTGTGTTGTCTTTCTGTGTGGACCCCAGGAAGACTAGCTCGCCACTTAGGTGGCAGCTAATGGGGGTCCTTTTAAACAACAAACAATATCCAGCCATGGGTTGTCCTTTATTAAAGAGGTAGTTCACACCCGGATTGCTATTTATATTTATCCACCCGGATCTTAATTCTCTCTCATTCTTTTTAAAAAAAAAATTTATTGATCTTTTTCCCCCTCCTTTTTCCTCCGATTTTCTCCCATCCCAATGTTAGTCGTTATGCCAATTCCCAATCCCCTTCCTGGTCGCTGCGCACTTACCCCCCACAGTCGGTCTGGGAGAGTGGAGGCTATCACGCGCTTCCTCCGACACACGTCCAGCCAATCAACCGCTTCTTTTCACCTGGCAGCGCGGATTCTCATCGAGAGGGCGTAGCGTGTGGAAGGATCACACTATCCCCCTCACGTCCAATCCGCGCTTAGCAGGCGCCCCGACCGAACTGTAGGAGTCGCTGTTTACAACGACCCGGACCCACCCCGCCAGCTGTCCCACCCTCTAATACAGCCAATTGTATTAGTGTGAACGGCCAGCCAAGCTGGTGACAACGCCGGGAGCTGGATTCGAACAGGCGAATCCAGCGTCTCCGGCGTTGGTGACGAACGCAATCTCCGCTACGCCACCTGACCGCCACAATTCTCTCTCATTCTGTACTTGTGCAATGACAACAGATTGCCTCTAATCTCTCTCATCTAATTGTCTTGATGTGATTCGCTTCGTTTTTTGGAGATGGCATCACTGTACAACACATGGATAAATACTTTTGAGAAAACTCAAAAAAACAACGTCTCTTTCTTGGAAAAATCTTCACCCGGTTACTCAGCATAATAACACACAGAGTTTGTGAGCAGTTTCACTTCACGTAGGACCTGTTTTCTACCCAGGTGCACCTACCGTTCATGATTAGGGATTATCCTGAGGATTATCTGGAGGAAAACAGATTTATTATTATTTTTCTTAAATATCCCCAGCGGCCTCCGCCTCCTCCAGCAGCAGCTTAATAATGTCTCGACAACAACAACAACAACGGTTAACCCTTTCACCGCGACACTACACAGAAGGTTAACCCCTTTCACTGCCACACAACAGCAGGTTAACCCTTTCACTGCCACACGACAGAAGGTTAACCCTGATAGTAAAGGGTTAACCTTCTGTCGTGTGGCAGTGAAAGGGTTAATGTCTCGACAACAACAACAACCACCGTGTGTGTACAACACTTGCAGATCACGGGGCACCCAACCAGAGTTAACTACCTCAACACCGCTGTATGAAAAGCTCCTGGCAGAACAACCGTTACGCTTTGTTGACGTTCTGAGCCGTGTGTTTCATATAGTGCTGCGTTTTCCTTCGATGCTCCCGACACCTGGAATCATGTCCTCCGACTGACTCTGAAGCTGAAGGTTCTTTCCTTCTTCTTTCGCTGTATTTAAAAATATGATCTCCGACCACTGTGCGTCGACTTGTAACCGTCTTATAGCTGATTCTTTTATTGTTTATTCTTATTTATACCCTTACTGGACTATATATTTGTATATATATGTAATGGAGGTACCGTGAGTATATCCACCGTCACGATGGACTTCATGTGTTGTGAAGTGACTGTGGCACGTAGCGGTACTGCAAGTAAACTCACTCCCCCTTAACACATTAACTGCCACGGAGTTTGACCATCTTATACCATTCTCTGCCAGCACTGTAAGTCTATGGAGATGTTCACCTTCTTTGCAGGGCTATAACTTTTTAAATTGTATTGCTAAATTGACATTACTATGGCCCATTCAACATCGATTATCTATCGCTCAGGATGTAGGAACGTTTAACTTTTTCATCCACACATTCATACGAGAATACCGTCTAGAGTATAAATATGTTTTTATCGTTTTCTGCAGTAATTCCTAGAACGTGAGATATAGGCATAAATGCATATATAGATGATCAAATGCCGTTTGGTTCCGATCCACGCTATATTAAAAATGTCAGAAATCCATATCCAGAAATTATGGCAGCGATCCATATCCACGGTGTGTGTCTTGAGTCCCGCGACGATATGCGAGTAGCCGGACGGATTTAGGAGACGCACCGATATCCAACCGGCCACTTCCGGTTTGGCAACTCGCCGATCATCCACCAGGTGGCAGTATTGAAGCGTTGCAGAGTTGTGCCGAGTCCCACAGCATCAGACAAGGCTCCGTGAGGGAAATATGAATACCATGGCAAAAATATGAAATATGATCAAAATAACGTTGTACGCCGTGATCTGGCAGAATTCGCATGAACTTGAGACCCGTTGTACGACGTTTTTGGCGCAGGAAGTGTTAAGGCATGCAGACACAGTACCAAGAAGTGAATTCACCTCTTGGTATAGTGGTCTGCGATGTCGCCCGCGGCGCGGGAGACCGGAGTTCAACTCCCAGGGCATGTCAAATAAGACCGGTTTCATATACAATCAAAACTCTTCAACTTGTTCATACTTCACTGTTCATACTTTGTGCACAGTACTGCTCAATTGCACAGCAGCCCTTGTTTAATTACATTTTATTTTATTATTATATTATATTGTACTTCTATTTTAATTTAGTTTATATTCCATTTTATTTTATTCTACCGTAATTGTCTGTCCGTTAATGTCGCACCAAACGACCATTCCTTGTGCGTGTAAAACTACTTGGCAATAAAGACCTTTCTGAAAGTCATCAGGAAGGGTACAACTCTATCAGCGGAGTAACAATGTTTATCAAAGTGTTGCGTGTTACAGTGTAGGTTAGTTTATTAGGACAAGTGCATGACAGTAAGGTTAGTTAGGGTTATTATTATTTTTCATTAATTCAGATAATGGTTGAAGAAGTGCGTCTTTAGTCGACGGCGAAAGATTGGACGGGTTTCGGCTGTCCTAACTGGGGTGGGTAGTTCATTCCACCATTGTGGGGCAAGGACTGAGAATAGGCGACTTCTCTTTGATGACCCTCCCGGAGCTCGGATAGGAGTGGGTCTGAGACGGCCAGAAGATGCAGAGCGAAGGGGTCTTGAGGGTGTGTAGTTAGAGACCATTGACCGGAGGTAGGCAGGAGCTGTTCCCTTTGCCGCACGGTATGCCAGGTCGAGGGCCTTGAAGCGGATTCGTGCAGCAATGGGGAGCCAGTGCAGGTCCCTAAGAAGTGGGGTAACATGGGCCGACTTCTCTGCCCCTACCTCATGGAATACCCTGCAGGAAACACTGAAACTAGACACTCTAGTGTCTATGGGTCGGTTTAGAACCTTAATGACCAATCAGGTCACCACAATATGTAATTGTTTTTAAATTATTAACTCAAAATAATCAAAATAATCAAAATAAATCTTTTTATGTATTTTAAAATGTGCTCTTCATTCAGCTCTTCAAATTCAGATCGTCTGATGTCTTTATATTTAGGAACGCACTGTGACACTTGTGAATGTAACATCTCGACGGCACTGTAAATGAGTTTAATTACTCAGTGTATTTATCCAGTATAAATAAAGATTGAATGAATGAATGAGTTGAAATAAAGGTTTGAAATGAAACTAAATCCATTTGCGCTCGGCCCCGTCGCTCACGTCCGCTCCCCGCCCCCCCCCCCCCCCCCCCCCCCCTCCCCCTCTGGATTTACCTGGATGAACTTGAAGATGGCGAAGGCCGGCACGCTCTCCTCGGCGTAGACGCGTCCCAGGATGCTGTACAGCTGAGTGTTGAAGCAGCTGTCTCCCAGTCCGAGCAGGAAGCTGCACAGCAGGGCGACGGACACGCTGGGGAGGCGAGCGCAGCGCGGGGTTAAACATGTTGACCAGAATCGCTCCTGATCACTCATTTCTTTTTTTTAAAGATTTACTTGTTGGCGTTTTATCGCTTTATTGCTACTGGGCAGTCCAGTAGAGAGAGACAGAGGAGGAATGGGAGACAGAGTGGGGGGAAGACATTCAGCTAATAACGACGGGTTCGGGAGTCGAACCCGGGTCGGCCGTGTCGCGGCTGAGCGCGCTATGTGGTTCGCCACTGGGGCACCCCTAATCACTCATTTCTGAACGGAATTTTTTATGAAATCCGGACATGTACTACATAAGGCTTCAGGCTACGGACCCAGGGTGTTTTCCAGCGCATACCAATTTTTTTGGTAATACTATATTTGGATATTGCAACTAAGTAACACGTTTTTCTACAACTCAAGTTCAGACCTGTGTTACTCTATTTCATTAGCGCTAAAAGTGATCTTTCTTTATCGTATCAGAAACTTCAGAATGCCGAGGAGGAGAACATGTTAAACTCAAAAGGGAATTTCAGACTGTTGTCACTGTTTGAGCACACATTCCTCCAGGGGGCGCTCCCCTCTTAGTCAATTACATTAGATTCGATTAAAATGTATTGTCATCATACAGCACAAGTACAGATCTTTCAATTAAATGAGTTGACAAGATCCTTTTTTCCTTCAATGTCATCTTGCAGGAAAACCTGTGCATCTTCTGGGGAGCGACTCCCGCGAACACCCTGGATGAAAGCACTCTTGTGCGGACAAGTTCGTTAGTCAAGGGCAGCCCTGCGTTCTTCCTCTACCCAATAAATAAATCTATATATATAGAGAGATATGAAATAAAGATCAAATACCTTGGAGTCAGATATGGATTGTTCTGAGTGCTGGTTTTAATGACGATGGGAGCGTCGTCTGGGATGTTCAGGAAGATCAAATAGAAGGCGACAAAATGCACCACCATCCCCAGGAAGACCACCGAGGTCCTTCTGAAGCGGTTGTTCTTGCAGACGAGGCCGAAGAAGCCTCCCCCTGACGAGAGCACACACAGAACAGAACACAGTGAATGAATGAATGAATGAATGAATGAATGAATGAATGAATGAATGAATGAAAACTTTATTAACAGATTGCAGAATGGGTACAATACAGTACGGCTCAATACACACAATTGTTAAGGGGATGCAGACCAGAGAAAGACTTTCGTCTTGTTTACATCAGGGTCCCCCATTTTCAATTCATCAGGACATATATGAGATCCTAACAGAAAAGATATACATATGATGGGGATGAGACTGTACATTAGGAGGGGGTGGGGGGGGGTTGGAGATTTTTACAGTGGCCAGTTTAGAATTGCAGTCTCCCGTAGGTGCTCTTTAAGAGCCGTTTTGAAAGTGGGTAGTGATTCACATTCCTTTACGGCTGTGGGTAGTAGGGCGTTCCACATTGTTGTGGCATGATTGCGAAACGTGTGTTTAGTCCCTTGTTTGAGCCGAATCTGGGTTTAACATGATTTGTGGACAAAGCTCTGCTTAGGCTGGTTCCCTCGTACCTATAAGCGTGTTTCTGTGCACTAAGCAAAACAATGCCCTTCGTTCCCAAGATGCTCTGAAATTGGATGTTC
This sequence comes from Notolepis coatsorum, assembly GCF_963971535.1. Classification (NCBI taxonomy): domain Eukaryota; kingdom Metazoa; phylum Chordata; class Actinopteri; order Aulopiformes; family Paralepididae; genus Notolepis; species Notolepis coatsorum. The sequence goes on from NC_140178.1 coordinate 3,595,929, forward strand.
CCTATGTGAGAACTGAATTGGGGGAAAAAGGGCTTTTAAATATGCTGCTCCTTCATCCTGGAACAAGATACAGGAGGACCTCAAATTGCCAGGACCGGTCACCCTCGGAGAATTTAAAACCATCTTAAAAACCTACGAATTCAGTTCCCTCGGACAGTGCAACCGTGTTTGATAACTCGCCTGAAATTGGATCTTGCTGTGAATGTTTTATCTGTATTTTATTGTGATGTTCTTTTTTTTTTATGTTGAAACGTTCTGCTGCCTTGCTTGGGCCAGATCGCGCTCTTGAAAGAGAGATTTTAATCTCAATGATGCGTATCTGGTTAAATAAAGGATTTGATTGATTGGAAACCTTAGAGGGACATATTATAGAACATGGGGTTTGTCTGGTATTGGATCTGGCTGGGGGGGGGGGGGGGCATATGTCTAACTATTAAGCACCAAAACCTGCAGGGACTACAATGGCTCCTTTAACATCTATTACACTGACAGACAGGATCTCAAGTCAGAACAAATCAACTTAAGTAACTAACTTAATTAACTGAAGAAGTATTGGTGTTCCCCCTGGTTTAAACATCCAGCACTTTTATATAGAAATTCTAAGATCGTTTTGCCATTAAAAAGAAAAAGAAGAAGATGTAAAAGAAAAACTTGTTGATTCACTTACACAATAGTGGTATTAATTCATATTTAATCATTTGGCTTAAAACTATAAAATAAACCCTGCATGTTTACATCATTTGAGTCCAGTTTGCCGTCTATATGACCGACAACTTCCACCAGACGACCACGCCACGGCTGAAAAGAAGACGTGCACTTAAATTGTTTCGCAATATTTATTAAAATTAAAATCTTTAAAAAGGAATATCTTAGTTGGGACAACACTCATCAGGCTGAGCAGTGTGGTGTTCATAGGTGCAATGTTACTGACCTAAAAGAAACTGTGGCATTATCTCAGTCAACAAGCAACAAGAACTGAGCTCTTCGTTATTTTGAGTTAGGATACATTTAAAGGTCACAGAATTGAGCCATTTCACTACGAAATGCAAAGACAATAATCTTTATCGGCAGACGATGCATCTATTTGCCGTGAATGAAACAACTGTTACTGTAATGTGGTCTATTGCATCGCTAGACGGGATGTTAAGGCTGAGACGATATGCCATTTGGAAGAATCGATCAATCGGGACCAAATTATCGATAAATACATACAAATAATGTATTTAATTATTATTTAAACAACAAATTCATGTTTATTTTGCAGCAATTCTTTGTCGTTGCCGCCCTCTTTAGTGTTACAGATTTCCCCGTTCAAAACCACCACAGTGATCCTTCTCATGTTACAGTCGCTGGTCTCTGGATGTGATGGAGGAGTGCGCTGCATGTTGAAGGCACGGTGCAGAGTTGCAATTCAACGGAATTTACATGAAATGGGGATGTTTTAGCTGCAATATGGTCTGTAAATGTGTAGCCTATAGGCTAATTGATTTGAACCTTGACCTGGCTCAACCTTGACCCTTAATTGTATATATACCCCACCCCTTTTCACATGTCGGTGTCACTTGAAAAAGGCCACAGGCCGAAATGTTGTGTTCAAGTACATTAAAACTTGGGAACACTATAGACGGTGTGCAGACTTTTTTTCCACAACATTACAGATCTAATTTGAGTCTAGCACCCGTGACTACACTGGGGATGTGCGTGAGTCTTTTCTACTACGATGTTTTAACTAAAACATGGCACAGGACCTAGTATTTTAGTATAGTATAAAGTATTAAAAAAAACGTTTACACATGCAAACAAATTTAAAAGATTTCACGCAGTTATGGATAAATCGATAAGTGGTCTCAGCCTTACAGGATTTCATTGATAACCAACTGAAATTGGCCTGAATAGAACCACAGAAGCATGACCTCCTCACCGACTATCTCTCCGATGCCGACCGCAATTCCAGAGATTCCGATCAAGCCTTTAGCCGCGTCTCCGAAGTGAGCGGTGGCCCCGATACAGGTCCCATACACTCCGCTGTAGAACGACAGCTCCAGGCCTGCGAGAGCGAAGAGGGAGCTGTTATTATCCCTTTTTACAAGGATAACAGTTTTTACAGAGTGATAACATTATAGAAGTGTTAGTGTAGCATACTGTAGTGAACTTTGTACTGGCCGGGAGAATTGGTACCAATCTTCTCATTGCACAATATGGTATAAAGACAGTATGGTAGTAAGTCATACTGGCCAGCAGTGTAACTAGTAAGACTAGGTAAGATATATGTACAGATATAGATATGTAAAAAGGATTATATGCAGGTATGTACAGACAGATGTGGATATATATATATACGGTAAGAATATATATATATTCTTACCGTATATATATAGTATAGTATATATAGTATATATATAGTATATACATATACGTATGTATATATACATATACTGTATATATACACGGTATATACAGCATTATTGTACAGTACATGTTGTCATACAGAGTTATATGTGTTATATACAGGTGTATAAGTAGGTATATAGAAGGATTTTATGCAGGTATATTCAGACAGATATGGATATATATGCTGTAAATATAAATGTGGGCAGTGAGTTTGTGTTATAAGTCATCTATTTATTACGTATTATATTGTATTGTATAATGTGTACGTATTACAAATACGTAGATATATATTACATATTCAGCGTTTGAAAAAGAAAATGGCGGCTTGTTGAATGAATGAATGAAAACTTTATTTAACAGATTGCAGAATGGGTACAATACAGTACGGCTCAATACACACAATTGTTAAGGGGATGCAGACCTGAGAAAGACGTTTGTCCCCCATTTTCAATTCATAGTGACATTTATGACATACACACAGGGGCGGACTAGCACATTTGGCGCCCTAGGTGAGGTTCACCACTGCGCCCCCCCCCCAAAATCAAAACATCGCTGCGCTACCAACCGGTTAACCCTTTTCACTGCGACAATACACAGGTTAACCCTTTCACGACCGTCGGTTGTGTGATAGTAAAGGGTTAACCCTCCGTTGTGTGGCAGTGAAAGGGTTAACAGTTATACAGTAAAGTACTGCACCTTTATTTTTTACAAGCAAGAACAAGAGCTAAGAATAAATGTAAAGTGCACACTAAAGAATTAAAACAAATAAACAACTTAGCTAACACACAATAATAATAATAATAATAATAATAATAATAATAATAATAATAATAATAATAATAATAATAATAATAATAATAATAATAATAATAATAATAATAATAATAATAATAATAATAATAATAACAAACAATAAAATAATGTGCAAATTTGCTTTGAAAGAAAATTAAGAAGAAATGTAAAGTGCACACTAAAGAATTAAAACAAACAACTTAGCTAACAATCAATAATAATAATAATAACAAACAATAAAATAACGTGCAAATTTGCTTTAAAAGAAAATTATGTATTGTAAAATATGTTACTCATATATAATCAAAATATAATATGCTAAATAAACAAACAAATAAATAAAAATGACAAATTCACTTTGTCTAAAAAACTATTTACATTCCACTCCCTATCATCACACCTCAAGTTCAAGTTCAAGTTCAAGTTTCTTTAATAGTTGTCATACAGAAGTACAGAATACTTTTGTACAAAATGCTTCTTACTGTTGCGCTCCAGAGACTGTGCATGACAAGATAAGTATGAAATAAAAACATAGTAAAAATTAGAAGTAAAAAAAGAGGTCACAGTGTTCAGTTTAGACATATGTACAATGTTCGTAGACGTAGTTACCATACAATATACAATACTGTGCAGTGTACTAATATACAATACTATATAGTGCAAGGCATAAATGGACGAGGTGCAGTTTAGGTACAATTCACAGTAGGTGTACGAGTTGTAGTGCAAATCCTTTATCAATAAATATAAAGTGTAAGTGTGTTTGTGTGATCTAAAGTGTGGAGAGTGGGTGCTGCAGTGTGTTGTTTGTTTGAGTGAGTGTGTGCGTGTGGGTGTGTGTGCTGTGTGCATTTGATGGTTGTTGCATAGTGATTATTGTTCGTTTAGCGATTATTGTTCGTTTAGCAGCCTGATGGCCTGGGGATAGAAGCTCCTTCTGAGTCTTTCTGTGCTCGCCATAAGACTCCGGTATCGCTTGCCTGACGGCAGCAGTTCAAAGAGGCAGTTGTTCGGGTGGCTCGAGTCCTTAATAATTCTCTTAGCCTTCCCCTTGCACCGCTTGTTGTAAATGTTCTGGAGGGTGGGAAGCCCCCCTCTAATTGTGCGTTCGGCTGAACGTGTCACTCTTTGTAGTCTGCTACGGTCTTGTGCAGTGCTATTCCCAAACCAGGAGGTGATGTTGCCGGTCAGGATGCTCTCTATTGTACATGAGTAGAAGTTCCTAAGGATCTTCTGACTGACTTGGAACTTCCTTAGGCGCCTGAGGAAGTAGAGGCGTTGTCGTGCCTTCTTCACAACAAGGTTCACAAGGTTCGCCTGCTCCTACTGGTTTCTCGCTGCAAAGTCATCTATCACATCAAATTTTCCAACTCCTGAGCCAGCTCCTTCCCATCCAAATCAGATTGCCCTCCATGGTTTAAGGTGTGTACAAGTGCCTCTGCTTGCTTCATCAGCTCTTGGTGTGGCAGGTCTTGGAAGTTGTACAAAATTGCATACCTTTCACCTTGGCACGTTTCTCGTCTTCTTCTTTTCTTCTCTTTTTATACTGGATGGCTTTTGCCTCTTCATAGTTCTCTAACGTTAGTCTTTCTTTCCTCAACGCTCAATTCTATAAATACTTGACCGATACCCATCAATGCACAGCGCTCTAGCATGTTCTGACTGTGAACACCTAAAGCTGAGGCTCAGACCGACCGATCCTTTTAGATTTTTGGCTAATTTTTTTTACAACTGAGGTAGGTCGATTTTTTTTAATGTCAAAAATAATGGTTGCCGATATAGACGGGGGCGCCAAAACTGTGCAGAGCAAAACAAATTTAAATTTAAAATGTTTAATTAATTTTTTTTTTTTTTTTTTTTGTGCCCCCCTCTGGGTGGCGCCCTAGGCAACCGCCTATATCGCCTGTAGGAAGCTCCGCCCATGCATACACAACATATATGACATCATGACATTTATGGCATAGGGACATACATGACATACAGGTATATAGTACTGTTACATTTGTGACATATACGATATGCAAATATATACAGTACTGTTACCCATAGATCCTGGCAGAGAGTATATACATATGATGGGGAGGAGACTGTACATTAGAAGGGGGTGGGTGGGTGCGAGAGAAATATACATACGGCGGGGAGAGAATATATACATACGGTGGGGAGGAGACTGTACATTAGGAGGGGGTGGGGGTTTGCTTGTCAACCTTCTCTTGTTCTTCCTAAAGTTGATCTAAAATGTTTCTCACAACATTTTAGAGGTAAGTTTGATGTGATATTACTGGATCTTGAGTCATATAGACGTGTTTCTTGTTTACAAACATACCGTGTTCCAGCCAATCAGCAACACCAACTGAGTCACGTGACCAAGTTTCCCCGGACCTGCGCGAGCTGCTGCGCTAAAAAAGTACGACGGGGCTCTATGGAGAAACCATGACACTCCCCTGACTAAAAGTATAATGGAGCTCTATGGAGAAACCATGACACTCCCCTGACTAAAAGTATAATGGAGCTCTATGGAGAAACCATGACACTCCCCTGACTAAAAGTATAATGGGGCTCTATGGAGAAACCATGACACTCCCCTGACTAAAAGTATAATGGGGCTCTATGGAGAAACCATGACACTCCCCTGACTAAAAGTATAATGGGGCTCTATGGAGAAACCATGACACTCCCCTGACTAAAAGTATAATGGAGCTCTATGGAGAAACCATGGCACTCCCCTGACTAAAAGTATAATGGGGCTCTATGGAGAAACCATGACACTCCCCTGACTAAAAGTATAATGGAGCTCTATGGAGAAACCATGACACTCCCCTGACTAAAAGTATAATGGGGCTCTATGGAGAAACCATGACACTCCCCTGACTAAAAGTATAATGGGGCTCTATGGAGAAACCATGGCACCCCCCTGACTAAAAGTATAATGGGGCTCTATGGAGAAACCACGACACTCCCCTGACTAAAAGTATAATGGAGCTCTATGGAGAAACCACGACACTCCCCTGACTAAAAGTATAATGGAGCTCTATGGAGAAACCATGACACTCCCCTGACTAAAAGTATAATGGGGCTCTATGGAGAAACCATGACACTCCCCTGACTAAAAGTATTATGGAGCTCTATGGAGAAACCACGACACCTCCTGACTAAAAGTATAATGGAGCTCTATGGAGAAACCAGGACACTCTCCTGACTAAAAGTATAATGGAGCACTATGGAGAAACCACGACACTCCCCTGACTAAAAGTATAATGGAGCTCTATGGAGAAACCACGACACCTCCTGACTAAAAGTATAATGGAGCTCTATGGAGAAACCAGGACACTCTCCTGACTAAAAGTATAATGGGGCTCTATGGAGAAACCATGACACTCCCCTGACTAAAAGTATAATGGAGCTCTATGGAGAAACCACGACACTCCCCTGACTAAAAGTATAATGGAGCTCTATGGAGAAACCACGACACTCCCCTGACTAACAGTATAATGGAGCTCTATGGAGAAACCATGACACTCCTCTGACTAAAAGTATAATGGGGCTCTATGGAGAAACCATGACACTCCCCTGACTAAAAGTATAATGGAGCTCTATGGAGAAACCATGACACTCCCCTGACTAAAAGTATAATGGAGCTCTATGGAGAAACCATGACACTCCCCTGACTAAAAGTATAATGGAGCTCTATGGAGAAACCATGACACTCCCCTGACTAAAAGTATAATGGAGCTCTATGGAGAAACCATGACACTCCCCTGACTAAAAGTATAATGGAGCTCTATGGAGAAACCATGACACTCCCCTGACTAAAAGTATAATGGAGCTCTATGGAGAAACCATGACACTCCCCTGACTAAAAGTATAATGGAGCTCTATGGAGAAACCATGACACTCCCCAGACTAAAAGTATAATGGAGCTCTATGGAGAAACCATGACACTCCCCTGACTAAAAGTATAATGGAGCTCTATGGAGAAACCATGACACTCCCCTGACTAAAAGTATAATGGAGCTCTATGGAGAAACCAGGACACTCCCCTGACTAACAGTATAATGGAGCTCTATGGAGAAACCCCGACACTCCCCTGACTAAAAGTATAATGGGGCTCTATGGAGAAACCATGACACTCCCCTGACTAAAAGTATAATGGAGCTCTATGGAGAAACCACGACACTCCCCTGACTAAAAGTAGTTTCAAACGAAAAAACGTCTGGATGTAATTTTGCCAAGTCAGCATGGCTGTGAGTGTGAGTCTTTCACCTTTTACATTATCTAGCTTTGGCATGGGTTGATGGTTTAGATCGCCAGCATGGTTAACAAATGCAAATAATATTGTAGTCTGCCCCATTGTTCTGACCAGGATTACGTTCCTTTCTGCCCCGCAGCACACTGAGTCTGACGTGGACGAGAAACACAGATCTATTTGACCTGCAGCGTCTAGACGGCCTGGTCTGCTCTACGCCCCGCGGCGGTAAAGCGCTTGTAAAACACCACATTGTTTGGGTGGCGCTCGAGCGACAAAGGACTTAGTGTGTCTTTAAGTTAATTAAGGAGATTGTTTGTCACATGTCGCTGTACTCGTTGTAGTGTTGTAGTACTCGATTTTCAGGACTCGTCGTGACTCGGACTTGGACTCGATCACTCGTGACTCGGACTTGGACTCGAGCGTTGACTGCATTGGGACTCGGAAGGTGCAGACGAGGACTCGGACTTGTCATTTATTTTTTTGTGTAATAGGCCCTAATCATTTGGCATTTGTTTGGCTGTTGTGTCACAAAGTAAACAAACTCCCTTTGAAACGGTGACCGCTTTTTTTATTTTGTACGTCAGCTCGTTGACCGCCAGAGTGGAGTGGACTCAACCTCGATGACTCGGCTTCGGACTCGGGCTAGGGTAACGGGGACTCGACTCCGACTCGAGCTCTTCTTTGGTGACTCGGACTTGGACTCGGACTCGAGACTCGACTCGGACAAAAAAAATTGTGACTCGACTCCGACTCGACTCTGGCTCTTCTTTGGTGACTCGGACTTGGACTCGAACACTGGGGACACGAGACTCGACTGGGACTGGAGACGTGGTGTTACTCGACGGCGACTGGGCCTGGCTGTATTCACCGCTGTAGGCCATGCAGCAGCTCAGACTGGGCCTGGCTGTACTCACCGCTGTAGGCCATGCAGCAGCTCAGACTGGGCCTGGCTGTACTCACCGCTGTAGGCCATGCAGCAGCTCAGACTGGGCCTGGCTGTACTCACCGCTGTAGGCCATGCAGCAGCTCAGACTGGGCCTGGCTGTACTCACCGCTGTAGGCCATGCAGCAGCTCAGACTGGGCCTGGCTGTACTCACCGCTGTAGGCCATGCAGCAGCTCAGACTGGGCCTGGCTGTACTCACCGCTGTAGGCCATGCAGCAGCTCAGCAGCAGGATGGTCCTGGTCTTCAGAAGCTGCACGATCGTCTCTGGAGAGGGAGACAAACGGGGCTGTAAAGTACTTGAGTAATTGTACTTTGTTGTACTTTGTTAAGTACTGTTTTTGGGGATTTGTACTTATTAATCGAGTATTATTAGGTTTGTATACTTGTACTTTTACTCAATTACATTTCAGAGAAGAAAAACGTACTTTTTACTCCTTACATTTAAAATGCAGACCTACAAAGTATAAATCTCGCAGGTCCAACCATTTGAATTAGTATATTTGGTTCTCTGGCCGAACTAATCAAATCCCCATCGATGGTAAATGAACCCGCCCATACCCCCATGCTGATTGGTCCTTGTGCAAGACTAGAAAGCGGGGATCTTTGATTATCAGAAGAATAGGCCGTCAGAAAAAAAGTTTTTACTTTTATTTTTTAGTACTTAAGTACATTTAAAAGTAGAAACTTTTTTTTACTTTTACTCAAGTGTGTTTTTAACCAGATACTCTGACTTTTACTTGAGTACGATTTTGAGACGGTACCCATACTTTCACTTAAGTATAATTTCTGGGTACTTTTTGGAGGGAGAGAAACAGGCTGTTCTGAACTGCTAATAGAGATAAAGGGCCTCTTTATACACCTGGAGACAGTAAGCATATTTTATTTATTTATCATACACATAAACAAATAAACACATGCACAGCCTATGTACAAAAACAATAAACAGGGGAGGAGTGGGGGGGGGGGTGAGAGTATGTATATGTGTGTGTGTGTGTGTGTGTGTGTGTGTGTGTGTGTGTGTGTGTGTGTGTGTGTGTGTGTGTGTGTGTGTGTGTGTGTGTGTGTGTGTGTGTGTGTGTGTGTGTGTGTGTGTGTGTGTGTGTGTGTGTGTGTGTGTGTGTGTGTGTGTGTGTGTGAGAGGGTGTATGCAAGTGTGAAACTGGATATTGAGCTCAGAGACATAATCTGATTGCATCTTGTATTACTGTTAGAATAATTAGAATCACTTTATTTGCCAAATACACTGTGGGCGTCCATGGTCCCGGGACCAAGTGGAGTTCTGTTGCCAGTTCCTCTGTGAGCATGAACCAGCTCTTAAGAGACGGCTGCAAACGAGGTCCAGATGGTGGAGGAGGAATCCGTTTCCAACCCCTCTCTCGGGCGTACTCTGTACAAATGAACCGCATGCATTTAAATGTGTCTTTTGTACCCAATCGTCTTTAACGCAATGTTGTATTCTATTTATTTTTGGGCTTTCTGTATTTTTCATCCATCCCCAATTTAGTCGTTATGCCACTTCCCTTCCTGGTCGTTGCGCGCATTGCCCCACTGTCGGTCTGGGGAGGGTGTAGAACTACCACACGCCTCCTCCGATACAATGTGGAGTCAGCCAGCCGCTTCTTTTCACCTGACAGCGAGGAGTTTCACTGGGGGAACGTAACGTGTGCGGAGGTTCGCGCTATTTCCCCCCGATCCCCTTCCTGCTGAACAGGCGCCCCGACCGACCAGTAGGAGTCGCTGTTTGCACCGACCAGGACACATACCCCACCGGCTTCCCACCCGCTAACACACTGCCAACTGTGTTAGTAGGGACGACTGACCAAGCCGGAGGCACCGCTGACAGCTGGATTAGATCCCAGAGTCTCTGCGGTGGTAGGCGAGTGCTTAGTCCACTGCGCTACCCAGCCGCACCAGTCTTTAATGCAATGTTAACGTCAAGTAGGGTTGGAGGATTTCAGTCATATTCAAAGATGGAAACATTCCATGGGAATTAACAGGAATATATGGGAATGAATGGGAATAAAATGGCAATATATGGGGTTTAATTGTGCAGGCTGTGTTTACCATGTTATATGCGGGTAGAAACATAACGTTTTTACTATCATCATAAGACATAATTGCAAACCCCCCCCAAAAAATCTACAATTTAGTTACGAGTTGAACTAAATGTGTTGACGCCTGACATTGTATTCTTTCATTAAACAACAACTAAAAAGTCCTCCTCCAAACTAGACCTTTTCGACACATGGCTCTCTATGGCTCCTGTCTCTATGGCTTCATTCACACTGCAGGCCTAAGCGCTCAATTAGGATTTATTTCTCAGATCTGATATTTTTGTTTGGCTGTTCACATAATTATTTTTAAATGTGATTCCAGTATCAGATTCCAGTGTGAACCGGTCACTGCTCCTGAACTGACCGGTCACTGCTCCTGAACTGACCCTCATGCGCAAAATGAACAATAAAGAAGATGGACGTCAAATGTTTTTGACAAAATGTCAATCTAGAGTGACGTTGCATGAATTCTAATACGACTGTTCAGACTGAAGTCATGTGACTGTTGAGACTGAGGTCACATGACTGTTCAGACTGAGGTCACGTGACTGTTGAGACTGAGGTCACATGACTGTTCAGTGCATTAGTGTGCGGTGCTGGGAACCATTGGTACATGTGATTGAAGAGGCTCTGCTCTGCGGGAGACGGGAGACGGCGCTGAGCAGCAGATAGGCTTCTGATGCTACTGAGTTCCATTAGATGGGAGGCTGGTTATCTGTCCATGTGACTGAGCAGCTCACAGCAGACTGGAGGCACAGCGCAGGCCGGAGGCTGGTTCAGATGAACACAGGCTGCGTTCACACTGCACGCCTTAGTGCTAAAACCAGATTTTTTTTTGTTGTTTGGCTGTTTATGTAATTTTTTTAATGTGGCCAATATCAGATTCCACTGTGAACCCGGTCACTGCTCTATTTAAGTCGACAGCATTTTTTTTTTTTTTTTTTTTTTTAAGTATCTGAAAGTATCTGTTGTTGTTTTTTTTACTTTAACTCTATGAGTTGTAATCAGATTACCGTGGTTACATCTACTCCACTACTCTCCGGCCTGTAACTTCTGCAATAATTCATCACAAAGACAACTTACTGAACTCCGCCTTGGCGTCCATCACAGCCATGTTCGCTCTTTGCTTAAACCTACAAAACAAAACACAAGAAAACAAAATCGATTACTGTAAATCCTTTCCAATTGTACAGACCTGTTCGCTGTTTACAAACATACCGTGTTTGAGCCAATCAGCGATACCGACTGAGTCACGTGACCAAGTTCCCCCGGACCTGCGCGAGCTGCTGCGCTAAAAGAAGTACGACGGGGCTCTATGGAGAAACCATGACACTCCCCTGACTAAAAGTATAATGGAGCTCTATGGAGAAACCATGACACTCCCCTGACTAAAAGTATAATGGAGCTCTATGGAGAAACCATGACACTCCTCTGACTAACAGTATAATGGAGCTCTATGGAGAAACCATGACACTCTCCTGACTAAAAGTATAATGGGGCTCTATGGAGAAACCATGACACTCCTCTGACTAAAAGTATAATGGGGCTCTATGGAGAAACCATGACACTCCCCTGACTAAAAGTATAATGGAGCTCTATGGAGAAACCATGACACTCCTCTGACTAAAAGTATAATGGAGCTCTATGGAGAAACCATGACACTCCTCTGACTAAAAGTATAATGGAGCTCTATGGAGAAACCATGACACTCTCCTGACTAAAAGTATAATGGAGCTCTATGGAGAAACCATGACACTCCTCTGACTAAAAGTATAATGGGGCTCTATGGAGAAACCATGACACTCCTCTGACTAAAAGTATAATGGAGCTCTATGGAGAAACCATGACACTCTCCTGACTAAAAGTATAATGGGGCTCTATGGAGAAACCATGACACTCCCCTGACTAAAAGTATAATGGGGCTCTATGGAGAAACCATGACACTCCCCTGACTAAAAGTATAATGGAGCTCTATGGAGAAACCATGACACTCTCCTGACTAAAAGTATAATGGGGCTCTATGGAGAAACCATGACACTCCCCTGACTAAAAGTATAATGGAGCTCTATGGAGAAACCATGACACTCTCCTGACTAAAAGTATAATGGGGCTCTATGGAGAAACCATGACACTCCCCTGACTAAAAGTATAATGGAGCTCTATGGAGAAACCATGACACTCTCCTGACTAAAAGTATAATGGAGCTCTATGGAGAAACCATGACACTCCTCTGACTAAAAGTATAATGGGGCTCTATGGAGAAACCATGACACTCCTCTGACTAAAAGTATAATGGAGCTCTATGGAGAAACCATGACACTCTCCTGACTAAAAGTATAATGGGGCTCTATGGAGAAACCATGACACTCCCCTGACTAAAAGTATAATGGGGCTCTATGGAGAAACCATGACACTCTCCTGACTAAAAGTATAATGGGGCTCTATGGAGAAACCATGACACTCCCCTGACTAAAAGTATAATGGGGCTCTATGGAGAAACCATGACACTCCCCTGACTAAAAGTATAATGGGGCTCTATGGAGAAACCATGACACTCTCCTGACTAAAAGTATAATGGGGCTCTATGGAGAAACCATGACACTCCCCTGACTAAAAGTATAATGGGGCTCTATGGAGAAACGATGACACTCCCCTGACTAAAAGTATAATGGGGCTCTATGGAGAAACCATGACACTCCCCTGACTAAAAGTATAATGGAGCTCTATGGAGAAACCATGACACTCCCCTGACTAAAAGTATAATGGAGCTCTATGGAGAAACCATGACACTCCCCTGACTAAAAGTATAATGGAGCTCTATGGAGAAACCATGACACTCCCCTGACTAAAAGTATAATGGGGCTCTATGGAGAAACCATGACACTCCCCTGACTAAAAGTATAATGGGGCTCTATGGAGAAACCATGACACTCCCCTGACTAAAAGTATAATGGAGCTCTATGGAGAAACCATGACACCCCCCTGACTAAAGGTATAATGGAGCTCTATGGAGAAACCATGACACCCCCCTGACTAAAGGTATAATGGAGCTCTATGGAGAAACCATGACACCCCCCTGACTAACAGTATAATGGGGCTCTATGGAGAAACCATGACACTCCCCTGACTAAAAGTATAATGGAGCTCTATGGAGAAACCATGACACTCCCCTGACTAAAAGTATAATGGGGCTCTATGGAGAAACCATGACACTCCCCTGACTAAAAGTATAATGGAGTTCTATGGAGAAACCATGACACTCCCCTGACTAACAGTATAATGGGGCTCTATGGAGAAACCACGACACCCCCCTGACTAACAGTATAATGGGGCTCTATGGAGAAACCATGACACTGCCCTGACTAAAAGTATAATGGGGCTCTATGGAGAAACCATGACACTCCCCTGACTAAAAGTATAATGGGGCTCTATGGAGAAACCACGACACTCCCCTGACTAAAAGTATAATGGGGCTCTATGGAGAAACCATGACACTCCCCTGACTAAAAGTATAATGGAGAAACCATGACACTCCCCTGACTAAAAGTATAACAGAGCTCTATGGAGAAACCACGACACTCCCCTGACTAAAAGTATAATGGAGCTCTATGGAGAAACCATGACACTCCCCGGACTAAAAGTATAATGGGGCTCTATGGAGAAACCATGACACTCCCCTGACTAAAAGTATAACGGGGCTCTATGGAGAAACCATGACACTCCCCTGACTAAAAGTATAATGGAGCTCTATGGAGAAACCATGACACTCCCCTGACTAACAGTATAATGGAGCTCTATGGAGAAACCATGGCACTCCTCTGACTAAAAGTATAATGGAGCTCTATGGAGAAACCATGACACTCCCCTGACTAAAAGTATAATGGAGCTCTATGGAGAAACCATGACACTCCCCTGACTAAAAGTATAATGGAGCTCTATGGAGAAACCATGACACTCCCCTGACTAAAAGTATAATGGAGCTCTATGGAGAAACCATGACACTCCCCTGACTAAAAGTATAATGGGGCTCTATGGAGAAACCATGACACTCCCCTGACTAAAAGTATAATGGAGCTCTATGGAGAAACCATGGCACTCCCCTGACTAAAAGTATAACGGGGCTCTATGGAGAAACCATGACACTCCCCTGACTAAAAGTATAATGGAGCTCTATGGAGAAACCATGACACTCCCCTGACTAAAATTATAATGCGGCTTTATGGAGAAACCATGACACTCCCCTGACTAAAAGCATAATGGAGCTCTATGGAGAAACCATGACACTCCCCTGACTAAAAGTATAATGGGGCTCTATGGAGAAACCACGACACTCCCCTGACTAAAAGTATAATGGGGCTCTATGGAGAAACCATGACACTCCCCTGACTAAAAGTATAATGGGGCTCTATGGAGAAACCATGACACTCCCCTGACTAAAAGTATAATGGGGCTCTATGGAGAAACCATGACACTCCCCTGACTAAAAGTATAATGGGGCTCTATGGAGAAACCATGACACTCCCCTGACTAAAAGTATAATGGGGCTCTATGGAGAAACCATGACACTCCCCTGACTAAAAGTATAATGGGGCTCTATGGAGACACCATGACACTCCCCTGACTAAAAGTATAATGGAGCTCTATGGAGAAACCATGACACTCCTCTGACTAAAAGTATAATGGAGCTCTATGGAGAAACCATGACACTCCCCTGACTAAAAGTATAATGGAGCTCTATGGAGAAACCATGACACTTCCCTGAATAACAGTATAATGGAGCTCTATGGAGATACCATGACACTCCCCTGACTAAAAGTATAATGGAGCTCTATGGAGACACCATGACACTCCCCTGACTAAAAGTATAATGGAGCTCTATGGAGACACCACGACACTCCCCTGACTAAAAGTATAATGGAGCTCTATGGAGAAACCAGGACACTCCCCTGACTAAAAGTATAATGGGGCTCTATGGAGAAACCATGACACTCCCCTGACTAAAAGTATAATGGGGCTCTATGGAGAAACCATGACACTCCCCTGACTAAAAGTATAATGGGGCTCTATGGAGAAACCATGACACTCCCCTGACTAAAAGTATAATGGAGCTCTATGGAGAAACCAGGACACCCCCCTGACTAAAAGTATAACGGAGCTCTATGGAGAAACCATGACACTCCCCTGACTAAAAGTATAACGGAGCTCTATGGAGAAACCATGACACTCCCCTGACTAAAAGTATAATGGAGCTCTATGGAGAAACCAGGACACCCCCCTGACTAAAAGTATAACGGAGCTCTATGGAGAAACCATGACACTCCCCTGACTAAAAGTATAACGGAGCTCTATGGAGAAACCATGACACTCCCCTGACTAAAAGTTGTTTCAAACGAAAACGGCTGGATGTCATTTTGCCAAATTTGCCAAATCAGCACGGCTGTGAGTGTGAGTCTTTCACCCGTTGTTCCGACCAGGATTAAGTTCCTTTCTGCCTCAGGTCTGCGCGTGGCGCGTGCTGCATATTTGGCCAGACGTCCTCTGGGAACAGGTCTATACAAATCCTATTTGTGGAAGAATCATCAAGATGCATGGAGAATATTATACAGTGAACAATAACAACATGCATGTAAACTAAACGCCTCCTAAACCGTCTGGGATGTAAACTAAACGTCTCAACAGCACCTCTGGGATGTAAACTAAACACCTCCTCCCTGTAAAGACCTGGGGATGTAAACTAAACACCTCCTCCCTGTAAAGACCTGGGGATGTAAACTAAACACCTCCTCCCTGTAAAGACCTGGGGATGTAAACTAAACACCTCCTCCCTGTAAAGACCTGGGGATGTAAACTAAACACCTCCTCCCTGTAAAGACCTGGGGATGTAAACTAAACACCTCCTCCCTGTAAAGACCTGGGGATGTAAACTAAACACCTCCTCCCTGTAAAGACCTGGGGATGTAAACTAAACACCTCCTCCCTGTAAAGACCTGGGGATGTAAACTAAACACCTCCTCCCTGTAAAGACCTGGGGATGTAAACTAAACACCTCCTCCCTGTAAAGACCTGGGGATGTAAACTAAACACCTCCTCCCTTTAAAGACCTGGGGATGTAAACTAAACACCTCCTCCCTGTAAAGACCTGGGGATGTAAACTAAACACCTCCTCCCTGTAAAGACCTGGGGATGTAAACTAAACACCTCCTCCCTGTAAAGACCTGTGGATGTAAACTAAACACCTCCTCCCTGTAAAGACCTGGGGATGTAAACTAAACACCTCCTCCCTGTAAAGACCTGGGGATGTAAACTAAACACCTCCTCCCTGTAAAGACCTGGGGATGTAAACTAAACACCTCCTCAACAGCACGTCTGGGATGTAAACTAAACGTCTGGGATGTAAACTAAATGTCTGGGATGTAAACTAAACATCTGGGATGTAAACTAAACGTCTGGGATGTAAACTAAACATCTGGGATGTAAACTAAACGTCTGGGATGTAAACTAAACGTCTGGGATGTAAACTAAACGTCTGGGATGTAAACTAAACGTCTGGGATGTAAACTAAACGTCTAAACGTCTGGGATGTAAACTAAACGTCTGGGATGTGAATTAAACGTCTGGGATGTAAACTAAACATCTGGGATGTTTCTGACTTGTTGACACTATGGATGAGAACACCTCTGGGATGTTTCTGACTTGTTGACACTATGGATGAGAACACCTCTGGGATGTTTCTGACTTGTTGACACTATGGATGAGAACACCTCTGGGATGTTTCTGACTTGTTGACACTATGGATGAGAACACCTCTGGGATGTTTCTGACTTGTTGACACTATGGATGAGAACACCTCTGGGATGTTTCTGACTTGTTGACACTATGGATGAGAACACCTCTGGGATGTTTCTGACTTGTTGACACTATGGATGAGAACACCTCTGGGATGTTTCTGACTTGTTGACACTATGGATGAGAACACCTCTGGGATGTTTCTGACTTGTTGACACTATGGATGAGAACACCTCTGGGATGTTTCTGACTTGTTGACACTATGGATGAGAACACCTCTGGGATGTTTCTGACTTGTTGACACTATGGATGAGAACACCTCTGGGATGTTTCTGACTTGTTGACACTATGGATGAGAACACGTCTGGGATGTTTCTGACTTGTTGACACTATGGATGAGAACACCTCTGGGATGTTTCTGACTTGTTGACACTATGGATGAGAACACCTCTGGGATGTTTCTGACTTGTTGACAGGAGGGATGAGAACACGTAACATCACAACAGAGGAGCTTGTCACTAAATAACATCACAACAGAGGAGCTGGTCACTAAATAACATCACAACAGAGGAGCTGGTCACTAACATCACAACAGAGTAGGGATGAGGTAGAATTTTCTAATAGTCGTGACTCGTGCCAGTCTCCACATTCGATTTTCATGTCAGAGTCGAATAATATATAATTATTAAAACATTTTAAACTGGTTGATAGACCAATGCAATGCTGTTATTATTATTCTTTTTTTTGTATCCTCTTTTTCTCCACCTGATTTTCTGTGCTTTTCTCCCCATCCCAATTTAGTCGTTATGCCAATTCCCCCCCTCCCCTACCTGGTCGTTGTGCGCATGTTCCCCCTACTGGTCGGTACAAGGGAACCCTGAGGTCTACCACATGCTTCCTCCGACACATGTGGAGACAGCCAGTGGCTCTCTTCTCACCTGACAGCGAGGGCTCTCATTGGTGAAGCGTAACGCGTGGGAGGTCACGCTGCCTTCACCACTTCCTGCCTTTCGCTGAGCAGGCGCCCAGACCTGACGTGTAGGCGTCACTGTCCACGACGCCAGATTCCCACCCACGACTTGCCCTCCCCCTAACCCAGCCAAACGAGTTAGTATGACGATCGGCCCAAGCCGCAGGCAATGCTGACTCCGGGAGTCGAGCCAGCAGCCTCTTGCATTGGTGACAAGCGCAATCTCCGCTACACCACCCGACCGCTCAATGCTGTTATTATTATAGGCTACGATGGTGAATGGTGTCATTTATATTTATTGTCGGTCAGCTGAGCCGATCAACGTTCTGAAGGATTATCAGAAGTGCCTATTTATGTGCAATACCCTTTCATTTTAATGATCCATTCTATTAAAAATGATAACCGAATTTAACTGAAACTGAACATTTTAACTGAATTTAAACTGAATTTAAACTGAAACAGAAAATAACTATTTCGTATTTTTATAAAAAAAAATCTTTTTCGAATTTTCGAATATTCGGTCAGTAGACTAGTAGACTATTCGAAAATGATTTTGGTCAGTCATGCTCATCCCTAGTTGACAACGAGCTGTGGTGTGTTTATTTGCAGACACACACACTGTTTTGATCATCGACGGGGAAATGTCAAGTCAGAGGTGTTTGTGATGATGTGCCTGTTGTTGACAAGTGTTTGATTAAACTGCATGGAGTTTTTTTATGATTTCAATTTCCGTTATGGATGAGAAGGATGTTATGCAGCAAAAGTAAAAAAGAATTGGCCACGTTGCTTAAATAGTTGGGACTAGGGTTGCCGCGGTG
The DNA here is from genome assembly GCF_963971535.1 of Notolepis coatsorum. Classification (NCBI taxonomy): domain Eukaryota; kingdom Metazoa; phylum Chordata; class Actinopteri; order Aulopiformes; family Paralepididae; genus Notolepis; species Notolepis coatsorum. The sequence continues at coordinate 3,614,932 of NC_140178.1, forward strand.
ATGGGATATTTCCCATGACTAATAAACCCATGACAACAAGAGGGTGTAGCTGTGCACGGTGAAGGGAGCAGGCATAGCTTACTTTATAACTACAGTGGCTAAAAAGACAGCGTCCCAAATGTCTCTGTGTCCCAACTATAGGGTTGCCGCGGTGATGTGAAAATGTCCCGTGACTAATAAATTCACGACAACACACCGGTGTCCTTACCGGTGACGCCAGACGTTTTTACAAAATGACGGCCAATATCTGTAGAGCGCTTCCTTTGATCTTTAACGTTATGCAGCTACATTGATCCACTATATGTCTGTCAATGACTAGCATCCATTTGCTGGAGATTGCGCTCGTCACCAACGCAGGAGATGCTGGGTTCGAGCCCAGCTCTCTGCGTTGCTACCAGCTTGGCTGGTCGTTCATACTAATACAATTGGCAGTGTTAGGGGGTGGGGAAGCTGGCGGGTGGGAATCTGGCGTTGTGGACAGCGACGCCTACAGGTCAGGTCTCGGCGCTTGCTCAGCGGGGGCAGGACTCGGTGGAGATAGCGTGCCCTCCCACGTGTTACGCTTCACCAAATGAGAGTCCTCGCTGACAAGTGAAAAGACGTCACTGGCTGTCGCCGCACGCATCGGAGGAAGCGTGCGATCGACTCGGGACGCCCTTGTACCGACTCGTAAGAGAACATGCATACAGCAGCCAGGTAGGGTAGGGGAGGGGGGGGAATTGGCACAACGACTAAAATTGGGACGGGGAGAAAAACAGAGAAAAAAAAAGAAAAAAAACTCTGAGCTTCTCTCCAGTCGAGCTGCTGCAGGGTTTAATCGGAAATATTTCCAAATCCTCTGCCATCGTTGTGTAACCCGTCGTGTCGTTTCTAGAGCCTCCTTTCTCTCCTTCACGCCAAGTTAAATCCACTCTCAGTGAAAGTGAAACTGCTCTTATATAGGCACAGATAGACCTGCTGTACAAACGGACGTGTTCAGTTTATAACGTCGTCTGACTAAGTATTGATGACACGCTTTAGTATTTTACAAAGTAGGGTTTTTGTTTCGATGAATGTGGGCACCGATATTGATACTTTTCAATGCGGAGCTAATGACGCTAATGATGGAGCATCGCCGTCGGTTGTGTGATAGTAAAGGGCTATAACCTTCTGTGTTGTCACAGTGAAAGGGTTAACCGGCTGTCGCGTGGCAGTGAAAGGGTTATAACTTACACGGAGCGGGTTGAGAGCAAAGAGCGCCCTTCGTCCTCGGACATCATGTCTTCATCATGAGAGGTCTTCCTCAGCAGGATGAAGCTCAGCGTCCCGAGCACCGAGGTGACGAGCAGCGAGGTGAAGATCGTTCTTCTGCTCCTGTCTGAGAGGAGGCGTTTACAGTTCATATTCATAAGTTCATAAGTTCATAAGTTCATAGGTTCATAAGTTCATAGGTTCATAAGTTCATAAGTTCATAAGTTCATAAGTTCATACAGTGAGTTCAAGTTTGTTTTTATTTGTCAGAACAAAATACAGAATACGTTATAATTAGGGATGTTCGATATTGGCTTTTTTACCGATATCCGATATACCGATATTGTCCAACTCTTGATTTCCGATACCGATATCAACCGATACCGATATATATGCAGGGTCCCCCCCCCCCCCCCCCCCCGCCCCCAAAAAACGGAATAATTTGAGGTAATTAACATTATATATCTCTTGTTGTGGAATTAACACAACATTATGCATACTTTTGACAATAAATAAAATCAGCATTTGTTCTTACTTGCTTGCCTGGGTAAATACAGGTTAGATAAATGTAAAAAAAATTTAATCTTTTGAAAACCGATACCGATAATTTCCGATATTACATTTTAATGCCAATATCGGCCGATAATATCGGACATCCCTATTTATAATGAAATGCTTGTTCCTTATGAGCCCCTGAGAGTGTGCTACATACCATCGCTGGCGGAAGAAAAACTTGTAACTCCATTTAAATTTGTTATTATTATTATAATCTTTTTTAAATCAACTCAGTAGATCATCCTCCATATCTGTGTTGGTTATTTTCATCTCCTGAAAAGTTGGGTTTTTGGAGTTACGAGGTTTTCTTCCGCCAGCGACGATACAGTAAAGAGAAAGTAAGTTTAAAAAAAATATTAAGAAGTAAAAAGTGGGTCAAGTCAATAAGAGGACAAAAATAATAGCATAAGCAATCACTCCAAATACACTCCTTATGCAATATACTTTGATAATTGAACCCTACCTGAGATCTCAGTGCTTCCTTTCCAATCGAAATAGATGTAAAGATTGCCAAACAGCATGCTGCGAATGAAAGAACAATTTGAGTACGTTATATATAAATAAATGGCCGACATGATGATGACAGATTCAGCTACTTTACTGGGAAAACAAAGCTGAAATACTTTAATACAAAGCTGAAATACTTTAATACAAAGCTGGGATACTCTTAATACATAGCTGAAATACTTCATGGCATTTAACCCTTTCACTACCACACTACAGGTTAACCCTTTCACTACCACACTACAGACGGTTAACCGTCTGTAGTGTGGTAACGAAAGGGTTAACCTTCTGCAGTGTGGCAGTGAAAGGGTTGACCCTTTGTCGTGTGGCATTGAAAGGGTTAACCTTCCGTATTGTCGCAGTGAAAGGGTTAACCGTTTGGTAGTGTGGCAGTGAAAGGGCTATTGCAGGGGTGCCCAACCTTTTTTGAACCAAGATCTACTTTTTAATTTACCACCTAACCGAGAGCTACCAGCCAAAATTTGACCTACTCTCGCCTAGTATTAGTATTAGTAATACCCATTCAATATGCACATGACAGAACATATTATATGGCATAATAACACTTTGCTTTCATGAAATATTGTAAGCCGTCATTTGAGGCTTTATAAAAGCAGCATAATGAACACAAATCTGTCAGTGCCGAGTCCCACCTCATCTTAAATAACAAACATTGCTTGTTGTAGTTAACAAAGAGAGGCAGAGTTGATTTTTTTTTTTTTTTTTTTTTTTTTATAATATAATTTTATTAATTGAGATCTACTTGAAATCAGCCCGCGATCTACCTGTCGATCGCGATCGACTGGTTGGGCACCACTGGGCTATGGTGTGTAGCTACCGCTCTGCCTCATAGCTTCCATAGCCTCATTGTGCTTTGTAGCTTTTGGCCAACGTTAGCTAGCTGGCAAGTTGTAATATTACAATGTAGGGTCATATTTCTAGTAGTAGGGTGTCTTCACTGATTACAGGGCTCCCCGAAAGCTCTTTACATTTCATCAAGTACTGTGATTTTGTCATGTATTATAGATTGGAAATACTTTGGATGTACTCAGGAGAGTGCATGGGGATATTCAAAGGAATTCAAATCAAAACAAAACATTACATCCAAATATTTAACGTATGGTAAAACTACAGTGAAAATCTTTAAATGGCAAATGGTGCATTTATATATATATATCTTTTTTCCAAAGCGCTTCACAATTTGTTCCTCACGTTTCACTCCATTCACTCACACATTCACACACCGACGGCAGAGGCGACCATGCAAGGTGCCGACCTGCTCGTGTCTATACTTCCCACAAGCAAGTTGTCCTTCCACGTTCCCGTTTTGCGCTCTGATTGGCCATGCACGTTTCTGGTCATGTGACATGTGCGCCCAATCGCATGGCGAGCAGTGTCTTAGCCCATTTCCGCGTCGAACAGCCTGCAAACGACCTAACGCCTAGTTTATCACTGGTTAAGCTTAGGCGACTCTTTCGCAGTTGGTTAAGGTTAGAGTTTGGAATCAGGGCTGGCGTTCTATCGCCCTGCTCTAAGACAAACTCTAACCTTAACCAACTTCGAAAGAGCGCCTAAGCTTAACCGTCCAAAGAACTTGCCGTCACACGATTGGGCGCACATGTCACATGACCAGAAACGTCAGTGGCCAATCAGATCGCGCAAAAGGACAACTTGCTTGTGGGAAGTATAGACGCGACCTGCTCATCTGGGAGCAGTCAGGGGGTTAAGTGTCTTTGCTCAAGGAGGCTCGATTGCCAATTGTTACGATAGATGGCCACCGCTAATCACATTCATAAACACTCTCACATCCCTTGACCCCCAGACGGATCCTAAAGAAATACTCCCTTCTCTGAGGTGAGCACCACAGAAGATACTCTGATGTAAACTCCGCCCCACATTGTATCTTGGTTATTTTTTAAACTTTCTTTTTGTCTGTTTTCGATTTTGTTTAGTTTTTTTTTTGTTTTTGTTGTTTTTTGTTGTTCTTGGTCAATGTCAGTCCTGTCCGTGTCTCGTCATCATGTCCAATAAAAGCAAAAAAAATAATCATGGTGATATCTTAATATTGATAACCAACCTTGCTTATCTGTACCACCTATGTTTCGCCAATAAAAGATATATAAAAAAAAATAAGAGAAGGACACTTCGACACGCTGCCCGGGAGGAGCGCGGCAATCGAGACGACTGCTCTGCCACTGTCACCCCCATCGTACCCCCATCGTACCCCCATCGTACCCCCATCGTACCCCCATCGTACCCCCATCGTACCCCCATTCCAGGGAGCAAAACTCAAACTGCCAAACATGAATGACGGCACGACCTGCAGTGGCTGACGCACTTCGTTCTGACTGGAACAATCTACCTGTTCATATCCGTTCAATAACATCTTTTCACTTATTTAAAACTGCTCTTTCCTCTTCCACTTTGAGATCACCTGTTCATGTTTTGACTAATCATCATGTTTTGACCATCATTCATCATTATCATCACAGGTCATTGACGCAATGATAAACAATGATGTGTTATGTGTCGGCTACTGTTGTAGTTATTGTAGTTGTTACTGTTGTGTTTTCTTTCTTTGTTTTGTTTTTCGTTTGTCCGATTGACGTCGTCTGAACCGTCTGTAAAATATCTCGTCGTAAAATGTATGATTATTTTATAATCTGGGACCTCCTTGAAAACGAGACGGTTCATCTCAAGGTGTTATTATTCCTAATAAAGAATTTCAACCATCATCATCATCATCATCATCATCATCATCATCATCATCATCATCGCATGACCTGTAGTGGCTAGGGATGGGTACCGAATTCGGTACTTTTGAGGTACCGAACCGAAACACGTCGGTACTACCGAGTATCAATTCAAGTGAGATAAAAAAAGAAAAATAAAAAAAAAAAAACTTTTTTTTTTTTTTTTTTTTTTTTTTTTTTTTCATGTCAACGTTCACACGCACAATATATGCTTACCAAGGATTTGACTTGATTCAACAACAAAGCAGTCGGAGCAATGACAAGCCGAAAACTGTCGAAATTGTAGTTATTTGAAGTTTGGATTTTTTTTTTCACGACTGAGGTAGGTAAATTAAATTTCTTGAGACTAAAGTACCGAAAAAAGGTACCGTTGGGTACCGGTATCGATTCACAGGTACCGGTACCGGTATCGGTTCAAATGTGAAAGGTACCCAAACTACCCATCCCTAGTAGTGGCGGACGTACAGTACCTGCACTGCAGCAGAGCCCAGAACATCCCGGTGTTCCTGTTGATGGTCGAGGCGTCGGAGTTCTCCACCAGGAACTGTCCCTGGGCCGTCCACAGCACTGGGGGGGGAAGGCAGGTACGCTGCTGTTACTGTCGGAGGAATACAACCAAGGACACAGCTAGGTGGCACTTAGCTACAGGAAGGGCTGGAATGTCACTTTCAATAGTTGATACGAACTTGTTTCCCTCTGAAAGTGTCCAAAGAGTAAGTAACAAGTATAGAATAGAATAGAATAGAATAGAATAGAAATACTTTTATTATCCCGTGGGAAATTTGACACTGCAAATCGCTCAACATTTAAACATTTAGACAGGACAGGTCACGGACAGGTGACGAATTAGAATAATAACACAAATCAATCAAGTTGCCTAGTTACTATTATTAGCACATGTATTACATTGTTGTTGTTATTATAGTAGTAGTAGGTACTATTATTAGTACATGTATTACATTGTTGTTGTTATTATAGCAGTAGTAGTTACTATTATTAGTACATGTATTACATTGTTGTTGTTATTATAGTAGTAGTAGTTACTATTATTAGTACATATATTACATTGTTGTTGTTATTATAGTAGTAGTAGTAGTTACTATTATTAGCACATGTATTACATTGTTGTTGTTATTATAGCAGTAGTTAGTTACTATTATTAGCACATGTATTACATTGTTGTTGTTATTATAGCAGTAGTAGTAGTTACTATTATTAGCACATGTATTACATTGTTGTTGTTATTATAGTAGTAGTAGTTAGTTACTATTATTAGCACATGTATTACATTGTTGTTGTTATTATAGTAGTAGTAGTAGTTACTATTATTAGCACATGTATTACATTGTTGTTGTTATTATAGTAGTAGTAGTAGTAGTTACTATTATTAGCACATGTATTACATTGTTGTTGTTATTATAGTAGTAGTAGTAGTTACTATTATTAGCACATGTATTACATTGTTGTTGTTATTATAGCAGTAGTAGTAGTTACTATTATTAGTACATGTGTTACATTGTTGTTGTTATTATAGCAGTAGTAGTAGTTACTATTATTAGCACATGTATTACATTGTTGTTGTTATTATAGCAGTAGTAGTTAGTTACTATTATTAGCACATGTATTACATTGTTGTTGTTATTATAGCAGTAGTAGTTAGTTACTATTATTAGCACATGTATTACATTGTTGTTGTTATTATAGTAGTAGTAGTAGTTACTATTATTAGCACATGTATTACATTGTTGTTGTTATTATAGCAGTAGTAGTTAGTTACTATTATTAGCACATGTATTACATTGTTGTTGTTATTATAGCAGTAGTAGTTAGTTACTATTATTAGCACATGTATTACATTGTTGTTGTTATTATAGTAGTAGTAGTAGTTACTATTATTAGCACATGTATTACATTGTTGTTGTTATTATAGCAGTAGTAGTTAGTTACTATTATTAGCACATGTATTACATTGTTGTTGTTATTATAGTAGTAGTAGTAGTTACTATTATTAGCACATGTATTACATTGTTGTTGTTATTATAGCAGTAGTAGTTACTATTATTAGCACATGTATTACATTGTTGCGCAAATTCCCATCAGATGGTAAATGGTAGCGAGTCATGAAACTGATTGGGAGCCGTGTGCAAATGCAGGAAATATTATGACCCCAATCGGCCTAACGGGGGCGCTATAATTAAAGGTCAAACATTTTGAACTTGGAAAGGTCACAACTCCTACGCCTTAAAGGGGAACTATTTTACAATTTCTTTCACTATTTGGGCACTTTTACACAATTCCTGTGAGTATATGGAACACCTCTGTAATATATATTTTTTTTATTCATTGTTTTGTATTTCTAATCAAGTCCTCAAAAACAGCATTTTTCTACCTCAAGATCTCGAGCCGTTTTGAGCCTGGGCTCCAACCACTGTGTGCAGCTCATCATGTACCTCGCCATTATCATGCAGCGGTGTCTCTCTGACATCACAAATCATCACATTTTCAGATGACTCAGTTCAGTGAGGGTGAATATTGTGAGAGGAGAATTGGAAGAATGCGCCAATATGAGAATTAGAGACATAGATCATATTAATATAAGTTCACATAGCTAGGAAACAATGCTAAACACTCAAAAAGGCCATTTATAAGATAGTTCCCCTTTAAGTCCAATTGACACGAAACTCGGTCGGGACATCCATCTGTTTAGTATTGTTGTTGTTGTTGATTGTTTGACCCCCCCCCCCCCCCCACACACACACACCTTGACCTTTACAAGTGTCCAATAATGCAGTCAGAGCCACTCAGTTCTGGAACATCCTACTGAAATAAGACACTGTGCTGCCTACCACACATTCACACAAAAACTCAAGACCATGGTTATTAACCAATCAAACATGTAATCACTTTTAATCAGTTCATTGTGTATTTTATTATTGCTTTTACTATTATGTTGGATTGTGTTGTAAATACTGTGTTTTACTTTTAATGCTTCTGTTCTAGGTGTATGGTCGGTCTCATAACATCTTGCCAAAAAGGACTACAGTTGCGAATTAGCCAGCTGGCTAAAAACGGACACATTTACAGAAATGTTTATTAATGTGTACACTACTGTCCTTTTTAAATAAATAAACTGAAACTGAATAAGTAACTGGCCGCTGTCCCTTAGTGCACTCCACCAGTGATGATGTCCGTTCAATATTAAGATAAGATAAGATATTCCTTTATTGATCCCCTTGGGGAAATTCAGGCATCATAGCAGCATGGGGGGGAGGGGGGGAGGGGTACAGGTAGTAAAACAACACAGTATACAGGTAGTAAAAAACAACACAGGCAGTGTAAACAATTTGATCAATATGGTCAATATAATTTACTATCTGACTAGCTGAGGAATATTCACATTATTCACAGTGTCACATAAGGTGCAGTATGCATGAGGTAGTGTTATAATTTACTATCTACTGAGTATACATTATTCACAGTATCACACAGTATACTTATCAATTAAGTATTAAGGGGAGAAGGATGATGAACTTACAGGCTGCCCCGACGCCGATGAGCACCGAGGTGAGGTAGAAGGACCACGTGGAGGGGATGATGAACACAGCGGTGTAGCCGCTGCAGGGAGAGAAGGTGGAGGAACAAATGATGTATTTTATAGACTTAAAGGAAAACTCCATCATTTTGGGAAATTAGCTTACCGTCTTCTCCAGAGAGAGAGACAAGAAGATGGATACCAGTTTCCTCTCTGTGTGTTCAGTAGAAAAGCTATCTGGCTGCATGTTAGCCTAGCTTTGTGAGGTTTTGTCCGCTGCTCACCTACTCGCTCTGTTCCTTTAAGCCTGTTGCTCACCTACTCGCTCTGTTCCTTTAAGCCTACTGTTAATCATTGCATTCTCCTCACCTCACTAGCCCCCACCCTCGCGTTCGTTTGCTCTTCAGCAACCACACCCTTGGACTACCTGTCATTATGTGTTTGATTGGTCTGGTGCCGAACACACACTTTTAGTTTCAAGTATCAATTACCTTCACGCACCTGTGGTGCATTCTAATTAGTTCCCCTGTGGGCTTTAAGTACCTCGCTCTCCCCTCTGTCCCTTGTCGGGTCGTGCCGTAACATGCCGTATCATTCCGTATCATATTCTCTATCACCAAGACTCCTTCGGGAGGTCCACTGTCTGTTTATGCTGTTTTCATCTCCGGCGTGAGATGTGCTCCAGCCTTCGCCTCCTGTCGCCGTTGCCTGAGGGAGACACTGGACTGCGCTCTCTAAAACTTCCACGGGAGGTATCCCAGTGATCCACTTCAGACCTCCTCGCAGCAGACGTCCTGACGCACATCCAGACCTCCGCGCAGCAGACGCCCAGACGCACCATCCAGACCTCCGAGCCTGGCGCGCTCTTCCGCGCAGACGCACTCCAGATGCGTCCTCCGTACCGGCGCGCACTCCAAGCAGTCGCGCACCACTCAGACCTCCGCGCCAGATGCGCCCTCCGTACCGGCGCGTACTCTAAGCAAGTCGCGCACCACTCAGACCTCCGCTTGGACAACCCTTTCCCCGTGGCGACGCGCTCGCTCCGTTCTGTTCCAACGCTCTTTACGCACAGCGCCTGGGTGAGTTTTTATGACTGTCTTTGATCCTATCCGTTTTTCGTGTGTTTATTTAACACTGAAGATATCCAGCTTTTTATCAGACAGTCACTCACCCAGCGTTTAGCCCTTTTTGGATTGTTTCATTGGGATAATATTTTGGCCTAACATCGCCCACTGTGTGTTTACACACCGAAGATATTATCACCTGGATTTGTATTTTGGGACTTCGCTCACAGTGTTTATTATACACCGAAGATTCAGTCACTTGGATAACTCTGTTTTTGGTTACAAGTCACCTCTCCTGTCACCTGCTCTGTTCCAACTGCACTCTGAGCTAACCCACTCCCTCTCTCCCTCTCGGTTCCGTTTACCCACCTCGGAGATCTGCCGAGAGAAGTCTGCAGAGCGGCTCTGATGTTCCCACCTGCTTCCCCAGACTACCATCCCGGGAGAAGCTGCAGAGCAGCAACATCATTAATGCTTTTTCCAAGGCCTTACCCTGTTTTCTCTGTCCCAGTATGCAGCTCCAGCCCTCGCCCTGTTCCAAGGCCTTACCCTGTTTTTCCCTAGTCCTCCTAGTTCTCCCCTCTCTAGTTCCTCCTAGTCCTCCCTGTCCAGTCCTCCTAGTCCTCCCTGTTCCTGCCTTCCCTTGCCCCGGCCCTGTATCCTTTAGCCTTCCCTTTGCCTTCCCCTTAGCCAGCTCGCCTCTTAAAGGCACTGGGCCTTTTCCCTTTCCTTGTTTATCCAGTATTGGTGTTCTCCCTTAAAGGGACAGTGCCGTTTTTCTTGTTATTCAATAAATGCCCGTTCTTGGCTTACTCTCATACCTGTCTTGTGTTGTGCGATTGGGGTCGGTTACAAACCATAACAGTACGACCCGACCAATCGACGACCCCAGCCAGCACAGACGGTGTATGTGAGTTTGCCTTTTTTTTTGTTTCTCCCCTGTTAGCCCTGTTAGCTCCCCTGTTAGCTTGTTAGTCTCCCCGGTTAGCTCCCCTGTTAGCCTGTTGACTCCCCTGTTTGCTTCCCTGTTAGCCCTGTTAGCTCCCCTGTTAGCCCTGTTAGCTTCCCTGTTAGCCCTGTTGGCTCCCCTGCAGCTTGTTAGGCCTCTACTACCAGCATGGCCCCTGTCTGCTAGCTTTGCCCCGGCTGCTAGCACAGCCTCTATGTTAATGCAGCCCTTGCTGCTGGCATAGGCCCTGTAGCTAGCCATGCCCAGGCAGCTAACCCAGTCCCTCAGCAGGGCCCCTGTCTGCTAGCTTAGCCCCGGCTGCTAGCACAGCCTCTATGTTAATGCAGCCCTTGCTGCTGGCATAGGCCCTGTAGCTAGCCATGCCCTGGCAGCTAACCCAGTCCCTCTGCATGGCCCCAGTCTGCTAGCTTAGCCCCGGCTGTTAGCACAGCCTCTATGTTAATGCAGGCCTTGCAGCTAGCATAGGCCCTGTAGCTAGCCATGCCCAGGCAGCTAACCCGGTCCCTCTGCATGGCCTCCACTTTTTGTGTAGCTTTCCCACTGCTAGGACTGCCCTTTCAGCTAGCAAGGTCAGTTTTTCCCACTGCTAGGACTGCCCTTTCAGCTAGCAAGGTCAGTTTTCCCACTGCTAGGACTGCCCTTTCAGCTAGCAAGGTCAGTTTTTCCCACTGCTAGGACTGCCTTTTCAGCTAGCAAGGTCAGTTTTCTCCCACTGCTAGGACTGCCCTTTCAGCTAGCAAGGTCAGTTTTCCCACTGCTAGGACTGCCCTTTCAGCTAGCAGGGTCAGTTGTTTCCCCACTGCTAGGGCTGCCCTTTCAGCTAGCAGTGTCGGTTTTTCTCCCACTGCTAGGACTGCCCCTTCAGCTAGCAAGGTCAGTTTGCTCCCTCTGCTAGGACTGCCCCTTCAGCTAGCAAGGTCAGTTTGCTCCCACTGCTAGGACTGCCCCTTCAGCTAGCAAGGTCAGTTCCCCACAGCTAGGACTGTCCTTCCAGCTAGCTTGTTCTCTCATGCTGGTCCAGCCTTGTCTGCCAGCCTAGCTCCGGCAGCTAGCGCAGCCTCTATGTTAATGTAGCAGTACAGCTAGCATAGGCCCTGTAGCTATCAGTGCCCTGGCAGCTACCCTTTCCCTCTGCTAGCCTAGCTCCGGCAGCTAGCGCAGCCTCTATGTTGATGTAGCAGTACAGCTAGCATAGGCCCTGTAGCTTTCAGTGCCTTGGCTTTACCCCTCTGCTCCTCTGGTTGCCCCTCAGCTACCATGGTTACCCCTCAGCTACCCTAGTTACCCCTCGGCTACCCTGTTCTTTTGCTAGCCCCACTTTTGTTGTGGCTTCCCCTGCTGGCTTGGCCCAGTACTTTTTGTTTTTTGCCTTGTTTTGTCCCCTGCCACTCTGTCTGTATTTTTGGGTCGCCGGGTGGCTCCCGTGGAGGGGGGGGTACTGTGAGGTTTTGTCCGCTGCTCACCTACTCGCTCTGTTCCTTTAAGCCTGTTGCTCACCTACTCGCTCTGTTCCTTTAAGCCTACTGTTAATCATTGCATTCTCCTCACCTCACTAGCCCCCACCCTTGCATTCGTTTGCTCTTCAGCAACCACACCCTTGGACTACCTGTCATTATGTGTTTGATTGGTCTGGTGCCGAACACACACTTTTAGTTTCAAGTATCAATTACCTTCACGCACCTGTGGTGCATTCTAATTAGTTCCCCTGTGGGCTTTAAGTACCTCGCTCTCCCCTCTGTCCCTTGTCGGGTCGTGCCGTAACATGCCGTATCATTCCGTATCATATTCTCTATCACCAAGACTCCTTCGGGAGGTCCACTGTCTGTTTATGCTGTTTTCATCTCCGGCGTGAGATGTGCTCCAGCCTTCGCCTCCTGTCGCCGTTGCCTGAGGGAGACACTGGACTGCGCTCTCTAAAACTTCCACGGGAGGTATCCCAGTGATCCACTTCAGACCTCCGCGCAGCAGACGTCCTGACGCACATCCAGACCTCCGCGCAGCAGACGCCCAGACGCACCATCCAGACCTCCGAGCCTGGCGCGCTCTTCCGCGCAGACGCACTCCAGATGCGTCCTCCGTACCGGCGCGCACTCCAAGCAGTCGCGCACCACTCAGACCTCCGCGCCAGATGCGCCCTCCGTACCGGCGCGTACTCTAAGCAAGTCGCGCACCACTCAGACCTCCGCTTGGACAACCCTTTCCCCGTGGCGACGCGCTCGCTCCGTTCTGTTCCAACGCTCTTTACGCACAGCGCCTGGGTGAGTTTTTATGACTGTCTTTGATCCTATCCGTTTTTCGTGTGTTTATTTAACACTGAAGATATCCAGCTTTTTATCAGACAGTCACTCACCCAGCGTTTAGCCCTTTTTGGATTGTTTCATTGGGATAATATTTTGGCCTAACATCGCCCACTGTGTGTTTACACACCGAAGATATTATCACCTGGATTTGTATTTTGGGACTTCGCTCACAGTGTTTATTATACACCGAAGATTCAGTCACTTGGATAACTCTGTTTTTGGTTACAAGTCACCTCTCCTGTCACCTGCTCTGTTCCAACTGCACTCTGAGCTAACCCACTCCCTCTCTCCCTCTCGGTTCCGTTTACCCACCTCGGAGATCTGCCGAGAGAAGTCTGCAGAGCGGCTCTGATGTTCCCACCTGCTTCCCCAGACTACCATCCCGGGAGAAGCTGCAGAGCAGCAACATCATTAATGCTTTTTCCAAGGCCTTACCCTGTTTTCTCTGTCCCAGTATGCAGCTCCAGCCCTCGCCCTGTTCCAAGGCCTTACCCTGTTTTTCCCTAGTCCTCCTAGTTCTCCCCTCTCTAGTTCCTCCTAGTCCTCCCTGTCCAGTCCTCCTAGTCCTCCCTGTTCCTGCCTTCCCTTGCCCCGGCCCTGTATCCTTTAGCCTTCCCTTTGCCTTCCCCTTAGCCAGCTCGCCTCTTAAAGGCACTGGGCCTTTTCCCTTTCCTTGTTTATCCAGTATTGGTGTTCTCCCTTAAAGGGACAGTGCCGTTTTTCTTGTTATTCAATAAATGCCCGTTCTTGGCTTAATCTCATACCTGTCTTGTGTTGTGCGATTGGGGTCGGTTACAAACCATAACAAGCTTAGCCCAATGAATGGAAGCGGACATGACCGGGTAGCCTAGCCATTGTCCAACTAACACCTCTCCCCGAAGGCTACCCGGTCATGTCCGCTTCCATCCATTGTGCTAAGCTAGGTGTCGCTAACGTGCAGCCAGATAGCTTTCTACTGAACGCACAGAGAGGAAACTGGTATCTATCTGTCTCGTTAGTACTGTTGAATAATGTGCACTGTCCATATAAACTCAATAAATAAACAGTCATGAGGAGGCTGACATGTTTTGAACTACACCTACTTTATCAGATAGATCCTCTGAGTGTATAACATGTGTTTACCTGTAAAGTATTCCACTGAAAAACATGGTAAACCGTGGCCCGGCCACAGCGACGACCATTGGCGCGAGTAGATTTGCGAAGGAAAAGACTCCATAGATGATTCCAAGACTGTTTGAAAGGAGAAGAGACAAAACGTTACGTTCATATAGGCTCTGCCGTCTAGAGAGTTATTTCATAATTACAGTAAAGACTTAAAGGAACACGCCAACTTTTGGGGAAATTAGCTTATTTGCAATCTACCCTGGAGTTAGACAAGCAGATACATACCCTTTTCTTCTCTGTGCATGGATTAGGCTTAGGGAACAGCCGCACTGTTAGCCTAGCTTAGTGTCATTCACTGGAAGTCGGTGTGCCAGTGTAGCCTAGTTCCTAACAGTCACGAAATACACTCCAAATACAACTCCAAAACTGAAAAACAGGGCTTTTGAGGTGATGAAATCACTGCGCCCATGCAGCAGTGGTTCGGCAAAAAAAAGTATAGAGTATATATCTGCATAGAAAACGAAAATGTCTAATTTTTATAAAAAAGAATTCTCCATGTGTTAATACACAGGTCACAACATGTTTACATGAAAGTTTTGGAGTTGTATTTGGAGTGACTGTTGGGAACTAGGCTACACTGGCACACCTACTTCCAACGGTGCGGCTGTTCCCTAAGCCTAATGCACGCACAGAGCGGAAAAGGGTATATGTATCTGCTTGTCTAACTCCAGGGTAGATGGCAAATACGTAAGCTAATTTCCCCAAAAGTTGGTGTGTTCCTTTAACCTTAACCACAGCAAGATGTAGGATTCTATGGCTATGTTTACACTGCATGGCCCAAATCAGATTGTATTGCTCATAATGTGACTCACATCTGGGGGTGTTTTCATAACAGTGTTGTCAGGAAGCCGACCGTGCTCAGATCCTCTTGAAAAGAGGGGGGATCCGGGATAATTAAACTATAAAAGAAATCCACGATGACTAATAGAACAAAAGTATTTGTCGCCTTTTGTTCTATAGTCATCGTGTATTTCTTTTATAGTTTAATTATACAAAAGTAATAAGAATAAACATATACTCTCGAGACAATGAGTCCTTTAGACGCCGTGCCACACAGACTGGTGGGTCCAGTTAGCTGGCCCTCTTTAGACGCCGTGCCACACAGACTGGTGGGTCCAGTTAGCTGGCCCTCTTTAGACGCCGTGCCACACAGACTGGTGGGTCCAGTTAGCTGGCCCTCCCTCACAGAGAGAGAGATAACTCTCAAGGTCGGCCTGCAAATGGAATGCCGGTTACCATGGAACCTGACAGCTTACTGTAAAACAGTAGATATGTACATGGTAGATGCTGTTTTATTGTTATTTTACGATAGATAGATAGATAGATAGATAGATAGATAGATAGATAGATAGATAGATAGATAGATAGATAGATAGATAGATAGATAGATAGATAGATAGATAGATAGATAGATAGATAGATAGATAGATAGATAGATAGATAGATAGATAGTCCTAACTCAGATACAGGTCTGATCTTTTTCTGAACAGTCATCAGAATTCATGTGACTTTTACTCTCTCTGACTTTCTCTCTCTTTCACCTCCTCGCCCCTGTCATCATCTACTCACTAATGATCTGGCCTACGCTGCAACTCGTACATTAAACCATAAACTGTGACTTCAGTTAAACGTGTTTAAATACATCTTCATTATTGTTCATGAGGGTCAGTTCAGGACCAGTAACCGGTTCACACTGGAATCTGATATTGGGCCACATTTTTTTTTTTATTATGTGAACAGCCAAACTAAATAATCTGATCTGAGCAATAAATCAGAATTGAGCTCTTAGGCCCAACCCCATCCAATGTACAGTCACAAAAGGGGCTACCCTTTCGACAAGCTGGATGTAGCCAATTACTTAAACACTTTCTTCACAAACATAGCCACAACACTGGTAAACAAACTACCCTCCCACTCAGGGCAGTATGGGGTAGAACACATAGTAGCATACTACAAGAACCTAGGCGTCCACAAAGACGACTTCAAACTGGAAATGGTAACAACCGATGAGGTACTCAAAAAACTGAGCGCCCTCCAACCCAACAAGGCCACTGGCCATGACAACATCCCCTCCAAATTCCTCAGAGACTCAGCAGCCGCCATCACCCCAGTCATCACACACATAATAAACCTCTCCATAAAACAGGGACACGTCCCCAAGGACTTCAAAATTGCGAGAGTAACACCCCTGCACAAAAAGGGCAGCAAATTAGACTCAGGCAACTACCGCCCTGTTTCTATCCTTACATCCATCTCGAAAGTCATGGAAAAAATAGTATACGAACAGATCGAAAAGTATCTCGCGAAAAAAAATCTAATCTACGAATGCCAATCTGGCTTCAGAACATCACTCCACTGACACATGCCTTCTCTATTTGAACGACCACATCAAACAAGAGGTGGACGCGGGCAAATACTGCGGCATGGTCATGCTGGATCTACAAAAGGCCTTCGACACACCATTCTGATTGACAAGCTAAAAGCAATTGGTTTTGATAGTCTATCAGTGAGCTGGATACAATCCTACCTGGAGGGGAGAGAACAGATGGTGGAGGTAAACGGTACCCTATCCCCCCCCTCACAGTGAGCTGTGGTGTTCCACAAGGAAGCATACTAGGACAGCTACTATTCCTAATTTATGCAAATGACATGTCGTCAGCTTGTGACTGCAACTTGTTCCTGTTTGCGGACGACTCAGCCCTGCTGGTCTCTGACAAGAACAAGTTACAGGTTGAAAAAGCCCTCAGCTCAGAACTAGGCAAAATCTGCATATGGCTCGCCGACAACAAACTATCATTACTCATGGGCAAAACAGAGTCCATTCTCTTCGGTTCAAATAACAAACTCAGCAAGACCGACGGCTTCTCGGTTACAGTGGGTGACAATATTGTCACAAGGAAAGAAGATATTACCTACCTGGGTTCCATCCTAGAGGCTAATCTTTCCTGTGACAAAATGGCATCCAAGGTAATAAAAAAAGTCAACCAACAAACTCGATTCTTGTACCGGATCTCCTCTCTGGTAAACAAGAATACCCTGAAGACTCTGGCAGGAGCACTCATTCAAGGGTACTACGACTATGCGTGCACCTCATGGTACCAAAGCACCTCAAAGGCGCTAAAAACAAAATTACAAACATCTCAAAACAAACTGGTCAGACTACTGCTTGACCTTACTCCTAGAACCCACTTTGACAACCTAGGATGGCTTAGAGTAGACGACAGAGTACAGCAACTTGCAATGGGCCTGGTCTACAAGATACACTACACGACCAAGGTACCCATGTACATGTCGAAATACTTCCCAAAGGTCAGTGAATACCACGATCACAACACCAGAGGGAGCTCCACAAATCATGTTAAACCCAGATTCGGCTCAAACAAGGGACTAAGCACGTTTCGCAATTATGCCACATCAATGTGGAACGCCCTACCCAAAGCTGTAAAGGAATGTGAATCACTACCCACTTTCAAAAGCACTCTCAAAGAACACCTACGGGAGACTGCAATTCGAAACTGGCCCCTACAAATGTCCTAACCCAGTTGTACAGTAAATGACCAAGTATGGCTTTGTCATTGTACAGTGTACAGTATCCCCCCCTACCCCCCCCCCCCCCCCCCCCCCCCCCCACCTCCAATGTACAGCCCCCACCCACCCACCCAACCAAACCCCACCCACCCAACCTCCCCCAATGTACAGTTTCTACGTCAAATGTATATACACTCTTTTTCTGGACACTTTTTGTATCACAAACAGTACTGTATTTGCAAATCTGGTATGTCATAAATGTATAGATGTAGCAGTACTGTCTATCTGTATGTCATATTATGTCCTGATGAATTGAAAATGGGGGACCCTGATGTAAACAAGACGGAAGTCTTTCTCTGGTCTGCATCCCCTTAACAATTGTGTGTATGGAGCTGTACTGTACTGTACCCATTCTGCAATCTGTTAATAAACTTTTCAATCAATCAATCAATCAATCAATCAAACCCAAGGACCCCCCCCTCGCCATTCTGAATCTCAACTCGCCTGTGGTAGCCGCTTCCAGTGAACGTGTCGTTCTGTAGGCTTTTAATCACGGTTTGCTGTGTGAAGACAGAAATAAAAGTGTTAATACATATCGCTTCGGTCGGTGAGAACCTCAACCTACCTAGTACCTACAGGGGGGATAAGTGGTTGTCATCGGTGAAGTAATTCGTCTGGCACGAGTTTTATTGACCAATTATGAAAATTGCAAACACGAGATGCGCCTGACTAAGGTTTTACAGACACACAATAAACCCCCTTCAGCCCAGAGAGTCTGTCTGCAGAAAACATAACTTCAAACTTCAGAGTATATAGGCCTGCGTTGTCTAGTTTACACACCTGTAGGCTAAACATATCACCATCTTTTTGCATTTTTAAAAGCTTGCATTTGTACTTTATTGTTTGCATTCACTTTGTGTACTTTAGTTTGTATATTTTGTATAGTGTTTGGCCTTTATTCATTTGACTTTTTTTTACTGTATATGAAGCACAATCTCAGGGGGGCTCATACAGAACCAAGCATTTCACTGTAATGTACATGTATCATGTACCTTATTATTATTGAATAAGAAGTTTTGTTCAGACTTACTTCAATGTTCCCGCAGGTGGTGAAAGCAGTGAAAACTAACAAGAATCCAACACCCAGGACCACCACGTTGAACGTCCTCATGTCTGCCATGGTCGGTCGCTAGATGACTTATTATTATTATTATGAATATGAAACTATTTCGACCCACAACAACAACATACAACAACAACACCAGGAGGAACGTGGAGCGCGCATTACGCGGCAGATCTTGGCGCTGGAGACACTTCTTCCACGCGTGGGATCTTGCGCTGCAGCAAGAACATTGTGGATTAAATTATTGATTAAAAATCAGCTACTGAACAGCTACTGAAAAAGTATGAGAGAAAGTACAGGATTCGGAGCATCGCTTCCGATGCGCGGGCTGTTATTACGCAGCTACGCCTCCTCCCTCTTGGCTGTACAGTACACTGTGGAGAAGCATGACAGCTTGTGACTCTAATTATTAGTTCAAGCAAAGATTTCCAATGTTACTAAAGATGTGAAACTCTGCGCGTCGAGTTTCAAGTTTTTTTTTTTATTATTATTAGTTGTTATACAAAAATACAGAACACTTTTATTATATGAAATGCTTTTTTCCGTTAGCTGCTCCTGAGAGTGTGTGCTATAGATAAAAATAAAAATAGATAAGTATAAAATAGAAAGTCAAAAGTACGTAAACAAGTGTAACCAAAAGTGTTCAATATACATATATACAATAGAGAGTAGGAAAAAAAATTGTAACCAAGTTACAATACAATATACAATGCAGAAATGGGATGAGGTACAACTTAGGTGCAATGAGGTATGAGTTGTAGTGCAAATCTCTTTAGCAATAAATATAAAGTGTGTTAAAGTGTCTAAAGTTGGTAAAGTGGGTGCTACAATGAGTTTGTTTAAAGTGTGTGTGTGTGTGTGTGTGTGTGTGTGTGTGTGTGTGTGTGTGTGTGGGTGTGTGTGTGTGTGTGTGTGTGTGTGTGTGTGTGTGTGTGTGTGTGTGTGTGTGTGTGTGTGTGTGTGTGTGTGTGTGTGTGTGTGTGTGTGTGTGTGTGTGTGTGTGTGTGGATGTGTGTGGATGTGTGTGCTGTGAGTGTAGTTGATGGTTTGTTACATAGTGTTATTGTCGTTGAGCATCCTGATGGCCTGGGGATAGAAGCTCCTTCTGAGTCTCTCTGTGCCGGCCATGAGACTCCAGTAGCGCTTGCCTGACCGCAGCAGTTCAAAGAGGCAGTTGTTTGGGTGGTCAAAGAGGTGGTAGTCTGGTATCTCCAGAGTTTTAACTTTAGCGGACCTCAGTTCCCTCTGGGGGGGGGCTCTAAATACTCACCGATTAGATTAGATTTGAATGTATTGTCATCATGCAGCACAAGTACTGTACAACGAAAATAAGTTTGGCATCCAACCAGAGTGACAAATGTAACAGTAAAATACAATAGCAGTATACAATGTACAGGAGATTAAACTGGGTATAACATATATATAAATGAGTACTACTGAGTAATAGTGCTAATCAGATGTATGTACAGAGTTGTATAACGTTAATATAGAGAGATGAAAACAATACGTTATTTATATTGATGTGATGTCGATTGATATGAATAGCGCGTTACGTTAATATAGAGAGATGAAAACAATACGTTATTTATATTGATGTGATGTCGATTGATATGAATAGCGCGTTACGTTAATATAGAGAGATGAAAACAATACGTTATGACGTGATGACGATTGATATGGTAGCAGTATAGTGATGCACGGCGGTAGTAGTATAGCAGTGCACGGTGGTAGTAGTTAGTGCATTGATGTGCTAGTTAGTTAGTATATTGATGCACGGCGGTAGCGAGTTAGTTGATAGTTAGTAGTATATTGATGCAGGTAGGTAGCTGATGTGATGGACTTGTGGAACTGAGAGAAGTTCTGAAAGTTAGGAGCGAGCGTTAGGAGTAACGCGATTGGGCGTTGAGAGAAGCGTCAGTGGCCAATCAGGCCGCGTAAACCGAACGCGGAAGGACAACTGCCTTGGGGAAAGTATTCACGCCGATGGCGTGGGTCCATTTACTTTGGGGATCATCAATTTTTTTCTTTTTCTTTTTGCGTGTGTAATTTAAAAGGTTATTTATTGACTCATCTGTGATGGGTAAAGAATATATTTTGTTGAATGAGCTTGTTTTTAATCCATCCAGTTACTTGGCAGTCAGTGATTCAATTACCTCGAGATGTTTCAAAATCTTTTCTTTTTTTACATTGAAAATGTGCTCTTTTATGATTCAGTGCAATTCCAGTGCTGATGCTTCCGCGTGGACATAGTAAGATGAATGATATGGAGAATTTTTAAAGACAAAGTCAGCTATGCTGTTATTTTTCCCCCTGAATTGTACTCATTACAGGCAGGAAAGTTTGATGTGTCTCCGTTTCTTTTTTAAACGATTGTTACATTATTATGGATATTCCAATAATTTTTTGTCTGTGAATCAGAATATTCTTAATTACTGTAACCCCCTCACCCCCAGTATTTATGGTACCTAACTGAATACTGTGTCATCTCTATCTATAGTGCATCCATGCTTTGGTCACCTCACTATATGAAAATATGACTTCTTCTATCATGTTATAACTTATTACCAATACCAACAAATAAAAAAAAAATACCTCTTGCTATGTTATTGTGTCCTTTTATATTGATTCGTGAACGGCAACCGAGGGTGCGTCAGCTTAACCTGGCTGCGTGAATACTTTCCCCAAGGCAGTTGTCCTTCCGCGTTCGGTTTGCGTGGCCTGATTGGCCACTGACTCTTCTCTCAGCGCCCAATCGCGTTGCGCCTAGCTTTCAGTTCCACAGCCCAAGTCCTTCCGTTCCACAGCCCATTTCCTCGTATTGTTTTCATCTCTATATTAACGTAGCCCGTTTTCATCTCTCTATATTAACGTAGCCCATTTCCTCGTATTGTTTTCATCTCTATATTAACGTAGCCCATTTCCTCGTATTGTTTTCATCTCTCTATATTAACGTAGCCCGTTTTCATCTCTCTATTAACGTAGCCCATTTCCTCGTATTGTTTTCATCTCTATTAACGTAGCCCATTTTCATCTCTCTATATTAACGTAGCCCATTTCCTCGTATTGTTTTCATCTCTATATTAACGTAGCCCATTTCCTCGTATTGTTTTCATCTCTATATTAACGTAGCCCATTTCCTCGTATTGTTTTCATCTCTATATTAACGTAACGCGCTATTCATATCAATGGGCATCACATCAATATAAATAACGTATTGTTTTCATCTCTATATTAACGTAACGCGTTATTCATATCAATCGACATCACATCAATATAAATAACATATTGTTTTTATCTCTATATTAATGTGGAACGCCCTACCTAAAGCTGTAAAGGAATGTGAATCACTACCCACTTTCAAAACCACTCTCAAAGAACACCTACAGGAGACTGCAATTCGAAACTGGACCTTGTAAATGTCCTAACCCAACCCCCTCCAATGTACAGTAAATTACCTAGTATGGTTTTGTCAATATTACAATGTACAGTTTTGCTTGTTTGTACAGTGTTTCCCCCCAACCCCCTCCAATGTACAGTAAATTACCTAGTATGGTTGTAAATATTCCAATGTACAGTTGTACAGTGTTTCCCCCCCAAACCCTCCTACCCAACCTCCTACAATGTACAGTTTTTACGTCAAATGTATATACTCCCTTTTCTTTTTGTATCACAAACAGTACTGTATTTACAAATCTGGTATGTCATAAATGTATAGATGTAGCAGTACTGTCTATCTGTATGTCATATATGTCCTGATGAATTGAAAATGGGGGACCCTGATGTAAACAAGACGAAAGTCTTTCTCTGGTCTGCATCCCCTTAACAATTGTGTGTATTGAGCTGTACTGTATTGTACCCATTCTACAATCTGTTAATAAAGTTTTCAATCAATCAATCAATCAATCAATGCAATCGACAGGCGTTTTGATGCTAAATTTGCAGTTCTTCTGTTAAGAGGATAAGTTAAGTTCCAAATGAGTAATTTATTTAAGTACAGTGTATACGGTTGCACAATAGTTTCACGTTGCCCACGAACGCGCACGCACGCACGCACACAGTGGAACAGATGGACAGAGGACAGAGCAATGCTGTATTAGACAGAGATGCGTCTGTTTCTAAGCTGGAACCAAGCTTTCACAGCCAAAATAATTGTAATATTAAAACACATGGTGGCGCTGCCACGTTGTCATAGTGATAAAAACATTTTTTTATACATTTCTTTTAATGTATTTTACATGTAACAGACACAACACCTCCTGACTTGTTGTATAGAACTTTGGATAAAAGCGGTCAGCTGCTAAATGACTAAATGTAAATGTGAAAATGTAAATGAAATGGGGCATTTCAACTTAGAAGTTTAAACAAATGGGTTATTATATTATTATTATTATTATTATTATTATTATTATTATTATTATTATTATTATTATTATTATTATTATTATTATTATTATTATTATTACAGTATATTATTATTATCAACATTGTTACACTAGTCTAAACTCACTACAGATCACAGCGAGGTGAGACTCAACCACATTATCCGACGGCCATTAGGTGTAGTTTCAGGGGGGTGGGGGGGGGGGTTGCCCTCCTCAATATTGAAGATCCTTCTCAAAAAATATAGCTATGAATGAATGGATGAAAGATTTTTATTTTCGAACAAGATAATAATAAAAAAAGACAACAAAAAGAGAAACAGATAAACAAATCATGGTTTACCCTGTTCGAAAAAGGAGTAGGAAGAAGTATACACTTTTTTTTTTAACCCCTTTTTAACTATCACAAATTATAATTGTATCTATTGTTAATTATATATATATATATACACGCTGTATCTCTATACAATCCAATAAATGTATATAAATATACCTATAAATATGTAATATATAATATATATATACTAAATAAATACCATTCTATTTGTTTATTTACATTTTACACATACTCCCAATCAACACACTTCCTCTTCCAGATAAAGATTTTTTTGTACATCTTTTTAAACTGATTTATGTTTGTACTCTGTTTTATCTCTAACTCCAGACTGTTCCACAAGTTCCACATAGCTAATATGAAAGACAATCCCCCCCCCAAAAGAGGTAAAACAATAAGGGGGTCAAAACATGTATATATCCTTCTTACCTGTAACTGTATATAATAATACAGGAGAATAAATATTTGAAAGCAATGCAGAATAAGAGCCTCACTGCATTATATTCCATTATACTTGTGTCAGCGGGTACCTTGACACAAGTATAATGCAGGACATTAATTCTGGGGGGAGTACACACAGCCCCCCTTGCTTTAGTGTCTTTATACCACTGTACATATTAATACTACAACTCTGTACATAATACATCTGATTAGCACTATCACTCAGTAGTACTAATTAATATATGTATTATACCCAGTTGAATCACATGTACATTGTATATTACTGTTGCACTTTACTGTTACATTTTCACTCTGGTCGGATGCCAAACTTATTTCCGTTGTACTGTACTTGTGCTGTATGATGACAATACATTTTAATCTAATATAATCTCAAATGTTCCCATGCCACCGTCCTACACTCACTCACTTCCCATAATGACCATTCATACCTCATTGCACCTTACCCTAAGTTGTACCTCATCCCATTACTGCATTCATTGTACTGTATATTGTATTGTATTATAACTCAGTTAATCATTTCTTCTACTCTGTATTGTATATTGTACGTATATTGAACACTTTTGTTTACACTTGTTTACGTACTTTTGACTTTTCTATGTTATACTTAACTATTTTTTATTTCTATCTAGCACACTCTCAGGAGCAGAACAGAAAAAAAGCATTTCATATAAAAGTATTCTGTATTTCTGTGTATGACAACTAATAAAGAAACGTGAAACTTGAAACTTGACCAGTAGGTGGCGGAAATGTACCTCGAAGAGGAGGAGGAGGAGGCGGAACCAGAAGAAGAAGAAGAGTAACTTCCGCCAGCCGTCAGCAGATTGTACACAATCATCATGGCGGCGCAGGACGGTACGTTAGTGTTGAAAACACACAGCGAGCTGCTTCTATCTCCTCACTAACTAACCGTTTACACACTCTGAACCACACGGCACGGGTCGTTCAACCACAAGGCAGCGTTATCAGATATAGAACTCGCAATGTCCGCGTTTTGTAATCGTTTTAAAAACAGTGTAACTGTAGTAACGCATGACGCTAATGTTAGCTCTCTAAGCTAGCTCAGCTGGCACTAAATATGATGATTCTCAGTTTATCTTCGTCGTCACACTTGGTACTGTATGTACAGTGTTGTTGTGAAGTTGAAATAACGTTTATTAAGTTGTGATAATAGCAGGTGAACCGACGGGAGGGCCCGGTTATTAGAAGTTAAACAACAACGTTATTACCGCATGTTAGTGTGTAACTGTCTCCTCAGACCCACTGTTACTTCTGGAGCTAACAGCACTATTATTAGTGTTATTAATATTGTAGCTCATTAATGTGGCTGTAATTATTAATTATTATAACGTTGAACTGGCGAACAAACTGTCACATTATATTCTTGTTTTGTCCCCTTGATGCTAGCAGCTAGCCAGACGAAACCAACGCACATTAACAAGACAAAACACACTATAATATCCTATAATATAATTGTATTTGAATTCCTCTTGTTTCTTTGTTTACAGACATTGTGTACAGCTTGTGTTATGTTACGTTTTATTGTATTTTCTTGTATTGTCTTTTTTTCTTGTGGCCATCTTTGTCTATAATGTCATTACTCATTAGTCAAGTAATTAGTCAAGTATATATTATTATATACTTAGTCAAGTATATATTATTATATACTTGTTGTGTATGTGTCTTGTCAGCCCATATGGGCTGGGGGTATACATCTGTATGTCAAGACACGAACATAAAAAAAACATCAAATCAAATAAAAAAAATTAACGGTAGTCATGTTGCATCTCGGGGTGGTTTTGATTTCATGTCATCGTTTTGTGCCATAAACTGTCAGTTTTTCCAAAAGCCTATATAGTGTAACGTTAGCTGGTTCATTTGCATACCCAGATCACTAGCCAACGTTTGTTTTTAAATAACTAGTTATTCATGTTAGCTGGGTGATTATGATGATGGACCTTTAGCAGGGTGAGCTAGTGAGCTGTTAGCATGATGTTACACTTGGCAGCTAATCAACGTTTTTAGTTACATCTCAAGTTCTTCTGGAAGCTGCTGTAACTAGTTGGCCAACAGGGTTAGCTGTCGTTTTATTTGTGTCACACATTTATGTTTTGTAAACAGTTAGTAGCAGTGTGACCAGAAGTAAAGTAGGATACATTTAGTAGAAAAAGGGGGTATTTTCAGTCTGCCTGGTACATGATGTAAGATGGCAGCCATAGAATGATGCTGTTTCCATGGAATTTAACATTGTTTAATGTGTGGAGATTCTATGAAACGTAAAGCAATATTATGAGTGATATAGCTGTTATTAATGCCCTTTACCCTGGCATGGTGATACACCAGCTTGTCTCCAATGCTCACTTCAAAAACGTCATAAGTTCTATGGCAGCCCTCAGTCAAATGACTGTTCAAGAATTTGGAAATGTAAATTATCTCCAGTAGCAATAGTCAACCGACACAGTGATTTACGGTAGAAACAAGAGCGGGTCTTGTGGAATCTGAGGGCACTTTCACGCCTGTTTGATTCTGATCCTGGTGTGTGTGTGTTTGTTTGCTACTCGAAACGTAAACAAACCCTGGTTCAAAGGAATCCTGGTCCCAAAATACCACCTGTTGAGACACAGGTTGAATTATGCAACACAACATCTTACAAGGTGTTGCTTTCAAAATAGATGGTTAATATGTTTTGCTTCCTGGGGCAAATGAGTGGCATCTGGCCCGCTGCTTGCATATTATTATTAATATTGCATAAAATCTGGACTGTTGTTTAGACATTGGGGGGCACCGCTGGGTCAAGACCAACACTGATCACGTCTAGGATCAAGTCAAGACCAACACTGGAGGATCAAGTTGAATCTTAGTCAAAACCAATGAGTTAATATTTGGCCAATCTTTCCAAACGTCTTATTCTATTCAGCAATGTCTTTCAGAATTGCTATGCAGAAATCAAAGTGAAGATTGTTTTGCTTGGTCCCCGGCTGAAATGCAAGTCCAGAAATGTCCAAAGACAAGACCGAGGCCAAAATAAATTAGGTCAGAGTCTGAGACGAGACCAAAAAGTCTTGAGACCGATCCCATGACCAGACCACAGTACCGGTTCTTAGAATTCCAATTATACGGTTATTAGCGTGTCGGTATCGGAATCGGGTTACTAGCATTACCTTAACATCTGACACAAGTTGCGCTCCCATAGGTAGCCGTGATTCATAACGAGGTGTTATTGGCCGCGACATTATGAAAGCTTCCAATGTGTCACGCAATTCAATTGAAAGCCGACGGTTCTCAAACAACATGTTCTCTGCTCTTCCACACAGGAAGCGAAGAAGTCATAATGGAAACCGAGGCAAAGCTAGAAGAAACCGATGAACCACTATGTGAAAGCAAACCACTATGTGAAAGCGTCGACAACAAAGGGGACACTGAGGCTGCGTCTCACGCCGAGGGGGAGAACTCTACGACTCAGGACTCTAGTATTAGCAACGGAGAGGAGACGGACGAGAACCAGGAGATGGTCGACCTGAAGATCATCTGGAACAAGAACAAGTACGATCTGAAGATCTCCATCGACAGCACCGGAGCCAAGCTGAAGGAGAGGATCGATTCGCTCACCGGTAAGTAGTCTTCCTTCCAACCGAAGAGCCTTGCATTATCGATCTCAAAGCCGCCCTCTTTTTGATTGACACCTTTATTTGTTCTCGAAATGGAACGTTGAGGTTTTACCCTTGTTTTGCAACGTTGTCAACAATAGTATGCGTGTGGATATGACAACACAGTAAAAGCAGTTACACACTGATGTAGGGAGGTTTGTGATCATGTTGTTAAATTAGAAACAGTTACATACTGAGGTAGGGAGGTTTGTGATCATGTTGTTAAATTAGAAACAGTTACACACTGATGTAGGGAGGTTTGTGATCATGTTGTTAAATTAGAAACCGTTACATACTGAGATAGGGAGGTTTGTGATCATGTTGTTAAATTGAAAACAGTTACATACCGAGATAGGGAGGTTTGTGATCATGTTGTTAAATTAGAAACGGTTACACACTGATGTAGGGAGGTTTGTGATCATGTTGTTAAATTGAAAACAGTTACATACCGAGATAGGGAGGTTTGTGATCATGTTCTTTAATTAGAAACAGTTACACACTGAGGTAGAGAGGTTTGTGATCATGTTGTTAAATTAGAAACAGTTACACACTGAGGTAGAGAGGTTTGTGATCATGTTGTTAAATTAGAAACAGTTACACACTGATGTAGGGAGGTTTGTGATCATGTTGTTAAATTAGAAACCGTTACATACTGAGGTAGGGAGGTTTGTGATCATGTTGTTAAATTAGAAACGGTTACATACTGAGGTAGGGAGGTTTGTGATTATGTTGTTAAATTAGAAACCGTTACATACTGAGGTAGGGAGGTTTGTGATTATGTTGTTAAATTAGAAACGGTTACATACTGAGGTAGGGAGGTTTGTGATCATGTTCTTTAATTAGAAACAGTTACACACTGATGTAGGGAGGTTTGTGATCATGTTCTTTAATTAGAAAAAGTTACACACTGATGTAGGGAGCAGCGTTTCCGTTAGCCGGTAATTACCGGTTTTTGACCGGCAAAATCTGTTGAAGTCCGACTTATTTAATATCTCCGGTCTTAATGTCCGGTGAAAATAATTCCCTGAGTCTAAGCACAATTTGATTATTTGAATTGTATTAAAATAGGCTAAAATTAAATAGCCTATGCGATGAACGAAACGATCATTACATTTGTTTCCTCGTTGCTTCTAATAATGACAACGACGTTGTCAGCGAGAGCTTAGTGCTGGGTGTGCGAGTGCATGTGAAGCTGCAGAGCCAGAGAGGCAACGGCACAATGCAGTATTCCATCAGTACTCCAATTCGGCCATTTTCAGCCAATGTTGGGTGGGGGGCGCTGTTGTGCGGTTCCCAGAAAAGAGCCAATAACAGCTGAATGAGCTTCTCTGCAGCGCCATACTCTTTGCAAATAAGTTGTTGCGAGGTGGAGAGAGTCGTCACGCAAACCACGATAATGTTGCCGCCTCTCTGCTTTCTCAGTTCTTCGCTTGATATAATTAATACAAATGTCCAATATAACGGAATTCGTTAGCTCATAAAAATGTGATTATAACAGACTGCTGTTGAGTGTCGGACCGACTGCCCACATACGCGGTCTATTTTAGTTCAAGTCAGCAGCAGCACGGAGTATCGAGGGACTTATTTTATTTGGAATATATTAATTAATGACTGTATACGCAAAAGTAGCCTAGTTTTAAGTAATAATATTATAAATCTACATGCCTTGAGGATGACATTCTTTATTCTAAACTATGACCGGAATTAATCTCATTTGTCCGGTAGATTGAAATCTTGCAGGTCACGGAGACCGACAACAATTTTTTCTAACGGAAACCCTGGTAGGGAGGTTTGTGATCATGTTGTTAAATTGGAAACAGTTACACACTGAGGTAGAGAGGTTTGTGATCATGTTGTTAAATTAGAAACAGTTACACACTGAGGTAGAGAGGTTTGTGATCATGTTGTTAAATTGGAAACAGTTACACACTGAGGTAGAGAGGTTTGTGATCATGTTGTTAAATTAGAAACAGTTACACACTGATGTAGAGAGGTTTGTGATCATGTTGTTAAATTAGAAACAGTTACACACTGAGGTAGAGAGGTTTGTGATCATGTTGTTAAATTAGAAACCGTAACACACTGAGGTAGAGAGGTTTGTGATCATGTTGTTAAATTGGAAACAGTTACACACTGAGGTAGAGAGGTTTGTGATCATGTTGTTAAATTAGAAACAGTTACACACTGATGTAGAGAGGTTTGTGATCATGTTGTTAAATTGGAAACAGTTACACACTGAGGTAGAGAGGTTTGTGATCATGTTGTTAAATTAGAAACAGTTACACACTGATGTAGGGAGGTTTGTGATCATGTTGTTAAATTGAAAACAGTTACACACTGAGGTAGAGAGGTTTGTGATCATGTTGTTAAATTAGAAACTGTTACATACTGAGATAGGGAGGTTTGTGATCATGTTGTTAAATTAGAAACAGTTACACACTGATGTAGAGAGGTTTGTGATCATGTTGTTAAATTGAAAACAGTTACACACTGAGGTAGAGAGGTTTGTGATCATGTTGTTAAATTAGAAACTGTTACATACTGAGATAGGGAGGTTTGTGATCATGTTGTTAAATTAGAAACCGTTACACACTGAGGTAGAGAGGTTTGTGATCATGTTGTTAAATTAGAAACCGTTACACACTGAGGTAGAGAGGTTTGTGATCATGTTGTTAAATTAGAAACAGTTACACACTGAGGTAGGGAGGTTTGTGATCATGTTGTTAAATTAGAAACAGTTACACACTGATGTAGGGAGGTTTGTGATCATGTTGTTAAATTGAAAACAGTTACATACCGAGATAGGGAGGTTTGTGATCATGTTGTTAAATTGGAAACAGTTACACACTGATGTAGGGAGGTTTGTGATCATGTTGTTAAATTAGAAACAGTTACACACTGAGGTAGAGAGGTTTGTGATCATGTTGTTAAATTAGAAACAGTTACACACTGAGGTAGAGAGGTTTGTGATCATGTTGTTAAATTAGAAACCGTTACACACTGAGGTAGGGAGGTTTGTGATCATGTTGTTAAATTAGAAACAGTTACATACTGATGTAGGGAGGTTTGTGATCATGTTGTTAAATTGAAAACAGTTACACACTGATGTAGAGAGGTTTGTGATCATGTTCTTTAATTAGAAACAGTTACATACTGAGGTAGGGAGGTTTGTGATCATGTTGTTAAATTAGAAACGGTTACATACTGAGGTAGAGAGGTTTGTGATCATGTTGTTAAATTAGAAACGGTTACATACCGAGATAGGGAGGTTTGTGATCATGTTGTTAAATTAGAAACGGTTACATACCGAGATAGGGAGGTTTGTGATCATGTTGTTAAATTAGAAACGGTTACATACTGAGGTAGGGAGGTTTGTGATCATGTTGTTAAATTAGAAACGGTTACATACTGAGGTAGAGAGGTTTGTGATCATGTTGTTAAATTAGAAACCGTTACACACTGAGGTAGAGAGGTTTGTGATCATGTTCTTAAATTAGAAACCGTTACACACTGAGGTAGAGAGGTTTGTGATCATGTTGTTAAATTAGAAACAGTTACACACTGAGGTAGGGAGGTTTGTGATCATGTTGTTAAATTGAAAACAGTTACATACTGAGATAGGGAGGTTTGTGATCATGTTGTTAAATTAGAAACCGTTACATACCGAGATAGGGAGGTTTGTGATCATGTTGTTAAATTAGAAACCGTTACATACCGAGATAGGGAGGTTTGTGATCATGTTCTTTAATTAGAAACAGTTACACACTGAGGTAGAGAGGTTTGTGATCATGTTCTTTAATTAGAAACAGTTACACACTGAGGTAGGGAGGTTTGTGATCATGTTCTTAAATTAGAAAGTTACACACTGAGGTAGAGAGGTTTGTGATCATGTTTGTAAATTGTCCAGAGGATAGTGGGATATTGATTTTTTTTGTGTGTGCGAGTTTAAGATCATTCCAAGAAGCTGGTGCATCGAAACAAAAGGCAGACGTACCGAGTTGAGACTGAACTCGTGGGACCGTGAGCGTATTGCAATCGTTTGAGTGGGTCAGATGTGGTCCTTAATTCCAACCAACCATGCATCATTGTGATATATGGTGGCAATTCTCCACCATAAAGATATACCGATATACCAATGTGTATTTAGTCTTTCTGATAGAGAAGACCAACCCACCTCATCATACAGGATGCAATGCGCAGTTGTGAATCCAAGAGCTGAATGATGGACTGTGTCTAGGAATAAAAGAGTGATTCTGGATCCTCCGATCACAGCTGTTGCTTCCCGAGGGTTTGAGATCGGGTCAACCAGACAAGGCCGTAGGTGAATCCTAATCGTTTCCCCCCTTGTCACCAGGTCTTCCACCGGCAATGCAGAAAGTGATGTACAAGGGATTACTTCCAGAGGACAAGACACTACGTGAAATTAAAATTACAAACGGTGCGAAAATAATGGTAGTAGGGTCTACGATAAACGACGTGTTGGCTGTGAACACGCCCAAGGAGGTCGTACAGCAGGAGGTGAAGGCAGGTGAAGACAACAAGAAAGAGCCTTTATGCAGGCAAAAGGTAAGACGTGTCTCCGTTATTATTACATATATTAACTAAGGCTGACACCACTTATCGATTTATCGATAACTGCGTGAAATCGATAAGTGCCGTTTATTATACATTAAAAAAAATTGCTGCAAAATAAACGTACATTTGTTGTTTAAATAATAATAATACAAAAATAATATATATATATATATATATATATATATATATATATATATATATATATAAATAATAATAATACAAAAATCTATATTTATCGATAATTTTGTCCCGATTTATCGATTCTTCCAAATGGCATATCGTCTCAGCCTTAAAGGAAAACGCCAACATTTTGGGAAATTAGCTTATTTGCCATCTTCCCTGGAGTTAGACAAGAAGATACATACCTTTGTTGTCTCTGTGCGTGCGTTAGGCTTAGGGAACGCCCGCTCCGTTAGCTTAGCTTCATCACTGGAAGTGGGTCAGACTTGTACCCTCAAGTTCCCTACAGTCACGAAAGGATCCGAACCGATTGAAGTTTATGGATACCATGACTTAAGATCCTCTTACCTTGACGATTAAAAGCCTCCCCAATTTAGAAAACAGTATTCCCATGGCTGGTGTTGATATGCTGCTACTGTAGCTAACTAAAACCAACAACCGGACACTCAAGCAGATAACGAGGGTAATAACTTCCTGTCGGGGGGTTCCGAAATAAAAGAGCGACGTCTATAGCAGAGGAAATACGTTTATTTTGTACATTATCTAACGTTACACGAACCTAAACTAACGTTACAACTAACCTAAAGTTAGTTTAGGTTAGTGTTAACGTTAGATAATGTACAAAATAAATGTATTTCCGCTGCCTGTTAGATTGTGTTACATTTGTATTGTGTTCTCTCAGCAACACAGGAAGGTGCTGGATAAAGGTAAACCAGAGGACATCATGGCAGTTGTCAAAGGAGTGAAGGTGAGTGTTTTTTTTTTAAAGTTAAAGGTGCTGTAAGTGGTGTTTTTCTCCTTTTTAAAATAAGTGTTAAATAGCTCTACATTCTGACACCCCTTTTCCACTACATGGTACCCACTCGACTCTACTGTACTCTGCCTTTTCGGTTTTTCATTGCCCAAAGTTCCTGGTACCGGGTACTTTTTTAGTGCCTCCTTTGTCGAGGTTCCAAGCGGGTAGAAGCGATACCAGAAAAGTGACGTGAAACACTGCAGACCACTGATTGGTCAGAAGAGAGAAGCGTCACACGTTGGAGCGTCCTGCACAAAACACAACACCGCCATCTTTATTTAGCCTCGCATAGGATTTCATTATTTGTTTGCAGCGGGAACAAGTGCAATAAACAAAAAATGATACATTCACTGTGTATTCTGCCTCATTTATTGATGAAACAAAACCAACATCAACACAATTTACCACCGAGCGGAGAGTTTACTCTCACAAAAAGATAGCTGATTTGTTAAGCTTGTTGTTAGCTTACGTGATTCCGTTTTACCATTATAAGAGTTAGCATTGTGGCTACTAGCGTACATAGCGTGATCAATATAACTCGCTATTGGTTGATTGTACTAGTAACGTTAATGCTAGTAGAATAGACACAACGTGAGGTAATCATCATCATCCATTTTAAACCGGTTATTATCTAATGCTAACGTTAGTAGAATAGACACGAGGTAACGTTAACGTTAGCAGAATAGACACAATGAGAGGTAATGTTAACGTTAGCAGAATAGACACGAGAGGTAACGTTAACGTTAGCAGAATAGACACAATGAGAGGTAATGTTAACGTTAGCAGAATAGACACAATGAGAGGTAATGTTAAAGGATAACTCCACTATTTTGGGAAATTAGCTTATTTAACATCTTCCCTGGAGTTAGACAAGAAGATGCATACCTTTTTTGTCTCTGCGTGCATTTTAGCTTTGGGAATAGATGCTCCGTTAGCATAGCTTAGCTTCATCACTGGAAGTGAGGCAGGACAGTAGCCTTACAGTGCCTTACAGTGTATTGCAAGGTCTGACATTGACCAAACTTGATATGCATGACCTTGGTGGGCTCTAGGTCAACTCCTGAAAAGGGGGTCAATGTCAGACTTTGCAATCAAAAGTTAGGGGGCTAATAACCCTTGCCATAATTTCAGTGCGCCCCTAACTTTTGATTGCAAGGTCTGACATTGACCCCCTTTTCAGGAGTTGACCTAGAGCCCACCAAGGTCATGCATATCAAGTTTGGTCAATGTCAGACCTTGCAATACACTGTAAGGCACTGTAAGGCTACTGTCCTGCCTCACTTCCAGTGATGAA
Organism: Notolepis coatsorum; assembly: GCF_963971535.1. NCBI lineage: Eukaryota > Metazoa > Chordata > Actinopteri > Aulopiformes > Paralepididae > Notolepis > Notolepis coatsorum. The sequence continues at coordinate 3,649,319 of NC_140178.1, forward strand.
GCTAAGCTATGCTAACGGAGCATCTATTCCCAAAGCTAAAATTCACGCACAGAGACAAAAAAGGTATGCATCTTCTTGTCTAACTCCAGGGAAGATGTTAAATAAGCTAATTTCCCAAAATAGTGGAGTTATCCTTTAACGTTAGCAGAATAGACACAATGAGAGGTAATGTTAACGTTAGCAGAATAGACACGAGAGGTAATGTTAACGTTAGCAGAATAGACACAATGAGAGGTAATGTTAACGTTAGCAGAATAGACACGAGAGGTAATGTTAACGTTAGCAGAATAGACACAATGAGAGGTAATGTTAACGTTAGCAGAATAGACACGAGAGGTAATGTTAACGTTAGCAGAATAGACACGAGAGGTAACGTTAACGCTAGTAGAATATACACAAGAGGTAACGTTAACGTTAGCAGAATAGACACGAGAGGTAACGTTAACGCTAGTAGAATATACACAAGAGGTAACGTTAACGTTAGCAGAATAGACACGAGAGGTAACGTTTTAACGTTAGCAGAATAGACACAACGAGAGTCTGGTTAATGTTGTTATTGATTGAAACTGTGTTTACTCTGGCTTGCTCCAAGCCCCCACAGACATAGCTATGCTCATGGAGCTCTCATGCTGTACGCCAGCGGCCCCGCCTCCCCACACGGAGATGAAACAGAGTACTACCTGCAGTGGAAAACGAACGAAGTACCAGGTACCTAAAGCGAGTAGAGTAGAGTAGAGTAGAGTAGAATAGGGTAGAGTCGAGTAGGTACTATGCAATGGAAAAGAGGCAGAGTGTCTGGTCAGTAACATGGGTCTGTCAGTCCTTCCACTCTGCAGTAATCAGACATCACTGATATAGTGTCTGGTCAGTAACATGGGTCTCTCAGTCCCTCCACTCTGCAGTAAACAGCCATCACTGATATAGAGTGTCTGGTCAGTAACATGGGTCTCCCAGTCCCTCCACTCTGCAGTAAACAGCCATCACTGATATATAGAGTGTCTGGTCAGTAACATGGGTCTCCCAGTCCCTCCACTCTGCAGTAAACAGCCATCACTGATATAGAGTGTCTGGTCAGTAACATGGGTCTCCCTGTCCCTCCGCTCTGCAGTAAACAGCCATCACTGATATAGAGTGTCTGGTCAGTAACATGGGTCTCCCAGTCCCTCCGCTCTGCAGTAAACAGCCATCACTGATATAGAGTGTCTGGTCAGTAACATGGGTCTCCCAGTCCCTCCACTCTGCAGTAAACAGCCATCACTGATATAGAGTGTCTGGTCAGTAACATGGGTCTCCCAGTCCCTCCACTCTGCAGTAAACAGTCATCACTGATATAGTGTCTGGTCAGTAACATGGGTCTCCCAGTCCCTCCACTCAGCAGTAAACAGCCATCACTGATATAGTGTCTGGTCAGTAACATGGGTCTCCCAGTCCCTCCGCTCTGCAGTAAACAGACATCACTGATATAGTGTCTGGTCAGTAACATGGGTCTCCCAGTCCCTCCACTCTGCAGTAAACAGCCATCACTAATATAGAGTGTCTGGTCAGTAACATGGGTCTCCCAGTCCCTCCGCTCTGCAGTAAACAGCCATCACTGATAGAGGAGACTAGTTTTTATTTCAAATTTGTCAGACCATTTTTGCAGTGTGGAGTTCTCTCTCCTGATTGGATAACGTTGGAACAGCATATTGGACAATGTATTTTGCAATGTATGTGCATCTTATTGTCTCTTATTGTAGATGTCCCGCTGTCGGGAGATGAAATAAATTAAATATATTTGAGGTTTAATTAAATACATGAATTAGATATATGAAATGTTTTTGTATTCATGTCGTTGTTTTTTGCGCCGCTACCGGGAGCTTGGTGCGTCTGGCGAGAGCTTGTATGGAACGCTTGTATGTTGTTGTTTTCTTTGCTAGTATGGTTCAAGTTTAGTTTTATTTGTCACATATATAAGGTACATGTACAGTACATTACAGTGAAATGCTTGGTTCTGTATGAGCCTCCTGAGATTGTGCTTCATACAGTAGAAAAATAATAAAGACCCAACAATATACAAAACTAAAGTACAAAATCCAAAAGTTAGGTAGAGATGTAGTACAAATCTTTTAGTAATACATAGATAAAATATGGTGTAGTGTTAAAAAGTGTTTAAAGTGAATGTTAAGGTGAATGTTTAAAGTGAGTGTGTGCAATTAATGTAGATGAATGTGGTCGTGAAATTGGTATTCAATTTAGCTCTGAGTGGTATTAAAAAGTCTTACAATTTAACTTGTTGAAACCTGCAGATATCCTGACCTAATACCGGCTAATATAGCGAGGAAGACATCATCCGAGCAATTCTGAGAGGAAAACATAAAAGTCCTGTAGCACAACCCCGAGCTAGTCGAACCGGAGCAGTGATGTAATATCTCGGATCTAATAATTAAAATGTTTTAAATCCTCCCGTAGCGCACGACGACGTGCTGAGTGAGAAGAACGTGTATTTCTTTACTTCTTTATTTGTATTTCTCTTAAAATGGGGAAGTGACTGTGTGTAAACGCTGCCATGCTGTGAATAACTCTCCTGTAGTCGCCCTCTAATGACCGGCAGGGGGCGCTCTCTCTCGTTTGTTCCCCACACAGGAGCGCCTACCGACCGTGCCTTTAGCCGGAATGTACAACAAGTCCGGAGGGAAAGTCCGACTCACTTTCAAACTGGAACAGGATCAGATCTGGATCGGCACGAAGGGTGAGACCACGGCCTTGTCTTTTGCTTTCAGCTGATCTTGGTGCAGTGACGCCGGTGGTGGGGGGGAAATATCGATACAGTATAGTGTCGCGATACTTTGCGTGGCGATACTGTATCGATACAACAAGGACGCCAAGTATCGATATTTTATTATGCAAATTAATTTAATTAATTTTTATAAAAAATGCTTGTATAAGGAAGTTGCATTGTTCATTTCAATACCTGTAATAGTACAGTAGTCCACACACACACGTGTGCATTCAGTTAAGTTGGAATATGACTGTAATACAAACAGTTCAGTTTGTCAGGTACATGCAACACAGATTACAGTGTTGACATCTGTCTGCTTGAGAAAATCCCATGTTCTGCAATAAAAATGATTGAAGTGAGACGAACAGACTGAAAACTTTATTTGATGATTAGATAAAACATGTTGACAGAGTTGTACTTTGCAGTTGAAAAAAGGTAATATATCGCAATATTAACATCGCAATACTCGGCACATCGCGATACTACTTAGGTATTGTGATAAATGATGCTATCGTGAGTCCTCTGGTGACGCCCACCCTGACGCCGCTGTGACGTGTTCCCCCCCCCCCTCCCCCCCCCCCACAGAGAGGACAGAGAAGGTCCCCATGGGCTCCATAAAGAACGTAGTGACCGAGCCCATTGAGGACCACGACGGGTATCACATGATGGTAACTTCACATCACTTTAACCTCTCTCTAGAGTCACTAAGGTCACATGATGGTAACTTCACATCACTTTAACCTCTCTCTAGAGTCACTAAGGTCACTGAGGTCACACGCCAACAGCTAACCTTACAGTCTGTACCACCATGTTCCTTACTACTATGCTACTATACTTATACCTGCTGCTATACTTATACCTATCCTGCTGCTATACTTATACCTATCCTGCTACTATACTTATACCTATCCTGCTATACTTATACCTATCCTGCTAATATGTCTACTACTATTCTACTATACCTATCCTGCTGCTATACTTATACCTATCCTGCTAATATGTCTACTACTATGCTACTATACTTATACCTGCTGCTATACTTATACCTATCCTGCTGCTATACTTATACCTATCCTGCTATACTTATACCTATCCTGCTGCTATACTTATACCTATCCTGCTAATATGTCTACTACTATTCTACTATACCTATCCTGCTGCTATACTTATACCTATCCTGCTAATATGTCTACTACTATGCTACTATACTTATACCTGCTGCTATACTTATACCTATCCTGCTGCTATACTTATACCTATCCTGCTACTATACTTATACCTATCCTGCTATACTTATACCTATCCTGCTGCTATACTTATACCTATCCTGTTACTATACTTATACCTATCCTGCTATACTTATACCTATCCTGCTGCTATACTTATACCTATCCTGCTAATATGTCTACTACTATTCTACTATACCTATCCTGCTACTATACTTATACATATCCTGCTGCTATACTTATACCTATCCTGCTACTATACTTATATCTATCCTGCTATACTTATACCTATCCTGCTGCTATACTTATACCTATCCTGTTACTATACTTATACCTATCCTGCTATACTTATACCTATCCTGCTGCTATACTTATACCTATCCTGCTAATATGTCTACTACTATTCTACTATACCTATCCTGCTACTATACTTATACCTATCCTGCTGCTATACTTATTAGGGATGGGTACCTTTCACATTTGAACCGATACCGGTACCGGTACCTGTGAATCGATACCGGTACCCAACGGTACCTTTTTTCGGTACTTTAGTCTCAAGAAATTTAATTTACCTACATCAGTCGTAAAAAAAAAAAAATCCAAACTTCAAATAACTACAATTTCGACAGTTTTCGGCTTGTCATTGCTCCGACTGCTTTGTTGTTGAATCAAGTCAAATCCTAGGTAAGCATATATTGTGCGTGTGAACGTTGACATGAAAAGAAAAAAGTAAAAAAAAAAAAGTAAAAAAAAGATAATATAAAAAAAAAAAAATCGGTTTCTCACTTGATTCGATACTCGGTAGTAGTACCGACGTGTTTCGGTTCGGTGCCTCAAAAGTACCGAATTCGGTACCCATCCCTAATACTTATACCTATCCTGCTAATATGTCTACTACTATTCTACTATACCTATCCTGCTGCTATACTTATACCTATCCTGCTGCTATACTTATACCTATCCTGCTAATATGTCTATACTACTATGCTTATACTACTACCTATCCTGCTCATATGTCTATACTACTATACTCATACCTATCATGCTAATGTCTATACTACTATGCTACTATACTTATACCTATCCCGCACAAACTTCATCACAAGAACAGACAATACATGTACAAGTTACTAAACTACATAATCACAAGAACAGACAACAGTGCATGTTCCCTTGAAATAGGAAGACCTATTGTGTACAATAAGATCATCACAACTGATGCTGCGCTAACCTCTGAGCTACATGTGTAGTACAGTGTCTGCGGATGGGAATTCTTCCTCCGATCTGGATTATATCACAATGGAAAAGGTGACTCATGGTGTTTTAGTGGAATGTGGGAGGATTTCATGTGTTTATTTCAGAGACACATGAAGCATATGGCCACATGGTGAACCACGGAAGAAATAGGTACCAAATGTTTCAGTAAAAGATTATGATGAAACTATGTCAAGACATTAGGGGTGTAACGGTACACAAAAACCACGGTTCGGTACGTACCTCGGTTTTGAAGTCACGGTTCGGTACGGGTTTTCGGTACAGTGGTGGAAAGTTTGGCTTTCCATGTTCCACTCAGGGGTGATGTAGTGTGCAGTAACTAATTGTACTTGTAGGGCTGTCAATGAATATTCTATATTGAAATTAATAATCAACTTGTAAAAAAAAAAAGGAATAAAAGATTATATTTGATTGTGAAAAAAACAGCCCCCGGTGGACGGTCGTTAGTGGTTAACATACAGTTGTATTTGTTCGGTACACAGCCGTACTGAACCTAAGGTCCAGTACTGAAGCGGTTTGGTACGGACACGTGTACCTTTACACCCCTACAAGACATACATTTATTATCAAGGCAAAATTACTTTGGAACTTCATGTCAGAAACACTGGTGTCACTTTAAAAGGTCTGTTTGTAGGGGCGGTTAGGTGGTCGAGCGGAGATTGCGTTCGTCACCAGCCCCGGAGCTGTGAGCTTGGTTCGCCTGTTCGAATCCAGCTCACAGCTCCGGGGTTGTCACCAGCTTGGCTGGCCGTCTGCACTGATACAATTGGCTGTATCAGAGGGTGGGAGAAGCTGGCGGGGTGGGTCCGGGTCGTTGTAAACAGCGACTCCTACAGTTCGGTCGGGGCGCCTGCTAAGCGCGGATTGGACGTGAGGGGGATAGTGTGGTCCTCCCACACGCTACGCCCTCTCAATGAGAATCCGCGCTGCCAGGTGAAAAGAAGCGGTGATTGGCTGGACGTGTGTCGGAGGAAGCACGTGGTAGCCTCCACTCTCCCAAATGATCTGACTGTGGGGGGTAAAGCGCAGCGACCAGGAAGGGACTGGGAATTGGCATACGACTAACATTGGGATGGGAGAAAATCGGAGGAAAATGGAGGGGGAAAAAGACCAATAAAAAAAAAAAAAAAAAAAAAGGTCTGTTTGTTAGTTTGTTTTATTTAGGTCCTCATTATCTTTTGCATAGCAGCAGCTAATCTCTCTGGGGGCCGATAACTTACATGGTGACGCAAAAATATACATTCACACATCGCAATGTATTGACATAAAACGCATATAAAAAAATATATAAATAACACACCTAAACAAAACAAACACTGTAATTAGACACAGAAAATAGACGGGCTCCAACTGAATCCATCATGATCTAATTAATAGATGAATATAATTTAACATAGATAATATGTTGACCAGGGCGGCTCATTGGCGCAGTGGGCAAGGCGCTCACCTCTAACGCAGGATACGCTGGGTTCGAGCCCAGCTCTCGGCATTGCTACCGGCTGGCCGGTCGTTCATACTAACACAATTGGCAAGGGTTAGAGGGTGGGAAAGCCGGTGGGTGGGGATTTGACGTTGTGGACAGCGACTCCTACAGGTCGGTTTGGTGACGCCGGTGCGACGGAAGCAGGAAGTGTCGGGGGCAGCGTGAGCCTCCCACGCGTTACTCCTCGCCACTGAGAGTTCGAGCTGCTGCGGTGAAAAGATGCGACAGGCTGCCTCCTCGTGTACCGGAGGGGACACGTGATGCAAGGCTTCTGTCCTCACTACAACCGACCTGTGGGAGGCATAGTCTAGCAACGTTCAAGACGGGGGAGGGAAGAATTGAATACTACGAAATTGGGATGGGAGAAAAATGGGGCGAAAAAGTGGATAAAAAAAAAGATAATATGTTGACCTGACTCCCCAGTGATGAAGGCTCAGCAAACATTCAAACACTCGAAAACCTCAACAGAACATTCAGATGCGAGAAACAAAGTTATTCTTTATTGTGGACATCTTCATTTTAAAGCATCCATCCATATGACTTTCAACCACAGATTTAAAGATGGCTCAGAGATTACATAAATATCTATCAACTTTGGCAAGGACGAGCATGGAATACTTTAACTTCACTCTTCTAATCCCCAGGTCTGATGAGAATGTCTATCATACACAGCTGATGTTATATTCATGAGCATAAACAAACAACTTAATTCCCCAAAATGTTAAATAATTGCATGTATCGAGTTGCCACTTGCGTCATTAGGACTTTGATGTTGATTATATTGAATTAAATATTGATCAAGTGATCTGTGATTCGCTTCAATAAGTTGTGATTTATATGGAATGCATGACATTTCTATACCCTGGTGCGATGGCTTTTATTTAGTTAGTAATACATATTTAATATGTAAATATATATATATATATAGTTGTTGTGAAGTTGGTATTACAATAAGCGTTGTTTTTCAAATGTCTTAAAGTTAACTTTGTAAACCATGCAGATGCATGTTTTTAGTCAAAGTCAACTTTATTGTACATTTTCTATTTGTGCAAGACATACAGAAAGTTTAAATTACGTTCCCCCATTCCCACAGTGTATATAAAAAGATATAAACAATAATTAAAATATAATTATTTAATTAATACAATTATTTGTTTAATTTTAGCCTGTATATAAGCTGTCTTTGGTGCTATTTGGAGTTTATTTGTTCATATCTTATTCATTTATATTAATCAGGGTTCGCATAAGATCTTTGAAGTGCTTGATTTCTTACAAAAAAAGCCAAGGCCTGGAATTCCTTGAAAACAGCCAATTTTTTTAACAAGGTGCTTAAAAAGTCCTTGAAATTCAAATCAACCATTCGCATTGAATTTGTTGTTCATCCATCAGATCAAATTGTTCTGAATCAAGAAAGTTCTGTTTTAATAAAAAGAAAATGCTTTTCCTCATGTGATGCTCTAACTTGCTCTAGCTGGCAGGCAGGCCAAGAAGATGCTTAAAAAAAACAGCACTTAAAAGTGAATTGTATCCTCCGAGTGACTATCCTTGAAAATGAAAAACAGTGCTTGGAAAAGTACCTAAAAGTCCTTGAATTTCATTTAGCAATGTCTGTGGGAACCCTGTATTTAGTTGTGTGTGTATCCGTCTGAATGCTGTGGTTCTAACGTGCTGGTTTCTCCGCTCCCAGGCGTTCCAGTTGGGTCCGACGGAAGCCTCCCAGTATTGGGTCTATTGGGTCCCCGCACAGTTTGTCGACGCAATCAAAGACACAGTCCTTGGGAAGTGGCAGTATTTCTAAATGTGCCTCTATTTTTGACAATGAAGAACTGGGATCGAGAAGAGGAGCTCGCGGGGGAGAAATGTAAAACTGGAGAAAACACCAAGGAGACTTAAGACCCTTCTTGCGGCAGATTTAAATAAGCAAACTGAAGGACGACCTGCGGACTAATGATATTGTTTTTTGGGTTAAAAAGTGCACTGTGGCCCCGCATCACATCTCTCGGGCCATTCAAAGGTTTTCAGCAGATCCAAGGGGAAAACGAGAAAACAAATTGTACAGAAATTGCTAACACTTTTTCCTCCGTCATTTTAAAGAAATAAAAAGTTATTTAAGGAAATGAATGCACTAGGGCATTTTTCTTTTTTTATGTTTGTCCTGTTCTGTCTGTTTTCCGGCGGAACGTCAACGATCTCTTGCCAAAGTTCTGTTCCATGTTGGTTCCACGCGCTAACTTTGGTTGTAATGACTTTGATGTTTTAAAAAGAATCCTGAAATATTTTTCATTATTGACTTATTTCTTTATTATAATAATAACACAACTCTATGCATATTAATAATAATTGGTATGTTCTCTAGGATCATGACTTGGCTCCATTTGTGTTTTAAAAGACAGGCAGATGCTGTCTTGGTGACTTCTAACGATACCAAGAGGTGCAGTCGGGCCTCGTCTAAGCTCACCGCAGTAGCTACTCTGGCGGTGGAACTGAGAAAAACGGCTTTAAAAGTTCTTCGACTATCCAGTGATTTTGTATTTACTGCAATTCTTTATCCCCTTTTTTCTAAAAAAAAATAAAAAAAAAGAACAGCAAGATTGAACTCTGGAACTTTGTCACGAGACAAAATGGATATCGAGAACTTCAATTTAACTTAGAACCCGATTTTGAAAGAAACTAGTAACTGCGGTTAGCTTCTGCAGGGCAGTGTACACGGAACACGTATAAGCTTGCCCACACCAAGTGCTCTCTAGATTAAAAGAAGAAACTGGTTGATTTGTATTTCCTCCCGTCACCATGTACTCCTCTGTTGAGCCAGCAGGGGGCAGCACAGCATGCTTCTCCAGCTGTATTTGCTATCATTACACATTCAAAGCTGTCTTCTCTGATTTGCTAAACCATGTTTCCTTATGATAGAGGAAACCCTATACCGGCCCTCAGGATTTGATACACTGAGGGGGAATAAGTTGATTTATATATTTGTTTTGTAATTGCAGTTCAGATCTAAAGCCTTGAAGTAGAGAGCTATGCCAACAGTATTGTTTTCCACATATCTTCCCCAGTCGACACACAGGCCAGCAGCTCATAGTCTGATCCTGCTCTGATTGGGGGAGTATTTGTCTTTAAACATTGTCACTGATTGTTTGATAAGAATATTGGCCAATAATGATTTATTAATATAGGCTACATTGTTTTGCAGATTTGTTATCTTCCGGTAAAGTCCTCAATTGATATTTGGTCTCATTTGATTGAAAGGGGGGGGGGGGGGGGGGTTGATGTCTGGAATACCAATGCCGCTGGCTGTGATGGAATGGAAACTGATCCCATCTCCTGCTTGATAAAGCAGATCTACACAATAATACAGGAGATTAACATAATGATGTTATTGATTGATTGAAAACTTTATTAACAGATTGCAGAATTGGTACAGTACAGCTCAATACATACAATTGTTAAGGGGATGCAGACCAGAGAAAGACTTTCGTCTTGTTTACATCAGGGTCCCCCATTTTCAATTCATCGTAACATATATGACATACATGACATACAGATAGACAGTACTGCTACATCTATACATTTATGACATACCAGATTTGCAAATACAGTACTGTTTGTGATACGAAAAGAGTCCAGAAAAGAAGTATATACATTTGATGTAGAAACTACAGTGGAGGAGGGGGGGAGGTTGCGTAGGAGTGGGAGGGGGGGACACTGTACAAGCAACACTGTACATTGGAATATTGACAAGACCATACTTGGTAATCTTTACTGTACATTGGAGGGGTTTGTGTTAGGACATTTACAGGGGCCAGTTTTGAATTGCAGTCTCCCATAGGTGTTCTTTGAGAGTGTTTTTGAAAGTGGGTAGTGATTCACATTCCTTTACAGCCGTGGGTAGGGCGTTCCACATTGATGTGGCATAATTGCTAAACGTGTTTAGTCCCTTGTTTGAGCCGAATCTGGGTTTAACATGATTTGTGGAGCTCTCTCTGGTGTTGTGATCGTGGTATTCACTGACCTTTGGGAAGTATTTTGACATGTACATGGGTACCTTGGTCGCGTAGTGTATCTTGTAGACCAGGCCCATTGCAAGTTGCTGTACTCTGTCGTCTACTCTAAGCCATCCTAGGTTGTCAAAGTGGGCCGGGGTGAGGTGGGTTCTAGGAGTCAGGTCAATCAGTAGTCTGACCAGTTTGTTTTGAGATGTTTGTAATTTAGTTTACATTTACATTTAGTCATTTAGCTGACGCTTTTATCCAAAGCGACTTACAAGTTCTTAGCGCCTTTGAGGTGCTTTGGTACCATGAGGTGCAGGCATAGTCGTAGTACCCTTGAATGAGTGCTCCTGCCAGAGTCTTCATGAATGGGTGAATGTAGTTCCTAACGTTTTCTTTCCCCTATTATTTCATGCACACTTTATTCATTGTTTTAAATGATTATTTTATTTTGTGCATCACTCTGTTTTGAATTTGATGCTAATTTGCAATTCATGAGGGTCATCCTTTTGTGTTAAATGGCTGCATAAAGCAAGCATTTGTTGACTCATGTTGATAAGAGTATATTAAAACTTGAAAAAGATCCGTTTCAGGTAGATTTAGAAAACAGATGTAAAATATGCGATTAATTTGCGATGGGTATTTCTACTCTTAGCGTAGCCTACTTCCTGCACCACGGCGTTTGACCCTGCGATTAAAAAACGTGATGCCAATGTTATCAACGTCGTTCCTCCAGGTCGGGTCTCGACAAAGGCATTGTTTGTTTGTCTCGAAAAGGAGTGTGATTAATTCGTCCTCTTTGTCCTCTTTGTTCAGTTGGATTCTATTTCACACCCGTGACTGCATTTGACATTTTCTATCCATGGGAGAGAAAATAAATCTCCATTCTTTTATAAAGACACCACAGAACACGGGGAAATAGAAACCTTAAAGCTTCTATAGATGTGGGCGGCTCTCGCTCCCCACAGACCATAATTAACAGGGACAATAATACATATTGAACAACTGAATATTTATCAACTTATTCTTTTTTACAGGGTGCGGTTAGCAGGATTTAAGAAGTACTGGCTGTAGGCTGAGCTCCTCAGAATCAATGGCTCTAGAAACTTTAACCCTTTCACTACCACACTACAGAAGGTTAACCTTTCACATGTAACAGTACTATATACCTGCATGTCATGTATGTCCCTATGCCATAAATGTCATGATGTCATATATGTTGTGTATGTCATAAATGTCACTATGAATTGAAACCCTGATGTAAACAAGACAAACTTCTTTCTCTGGTCTGCATCCCCTTAACAATTGTGTGTATTGAGCCGTACTGTATTGTACCCATTCTGCAATCTGTTAAATAAAGTTTTCATTCATTCATTCTACCACACTACAGAAGGTTAACCTTTCACTAGCACACTACAGAAGGTTAACCTTTCACTAGCACACTACAGAAGGTTAACCTTTCACTAGCACACTACAGAAGGTTAACCTTTCACTAGCACACTACAGAAGGTTAACCTTTCACTACCACACTACAGAAGGTTAACCTTTCACTACCACACTACAGAAGGTTAACCTTTCACTACCACACTACAAAAGGTTAACCTTTCACTACCACACTACAGAAGGTTAACCTTTCACTACCACACTACAGAAGGGTAACCTTTCACTACCACTCTACACACTGTTAACCCTTTCACTACCACACTACAGAAGGTTAACCCTTTCACTAGCACACTACAGAAGGTTAACCCTTTCACTACCGAAGGTGTATTCGTGTAACCGTGTATACAACTCTGCATGATAGCATGTACAATAATGCTGTATATACTCACTGTATATATATATATATGTATTCCTAATATATTTAATTTTATTATCATATTTTTTATTATATTTTCATATTTTATAGACCAGAATGACAAATGCAACAAAATAATGTACGTCTCAATCCATGCCTGTATCCTTCACGACTTCCACTAAATTAGTCCGACCCTAAAGTATTCTGTGTAAGACGATGAGAGTGCTGTTGTTCCACTAAGTTGTGGATTTGGTCCAATGATGCTTCTGCGTTAACTTGTCAGTCCAGCTCTAGTCAACGGGCTAACTGCGGTGTCTGGCTGCTTTGATATGATATTAAATGGGGACGCCACCCATTTTCAGATGTTATTCCTGATCCGGACCCGTGTGTCCCATGACAGTTCAGTGACAACCTGGAACAAAGCTGGGCGATGTGGAAAAAAACTCCACACATTTCCCCCCCTTAATTGGCTGATATCAATCCCTGTCTCCTCAGTCTCCTGAGCCGTTCAGCCATTGTGTAGTGTGATGTGTGCCTGGTGCCAGTGTATGGCAGCCATTGTGATGTGTGCCTGGTGCCAGTGTATGGTCATTGTGTAGTGTGATGTGTGCCTGGTGCCAGTGTATGGTCATTGTGTAGTGTGATGTGTGCCTGGTGCCAGTGTATAGTAGTCATTGTGTAGTGTGATGTGTGCCTGGTGCCAGTGTATGGCAGCCATTGTGTAGTGTGATGTGTGCCTGGTGCCAGTGTATGGTAGTCAGTGTGTAGTGTGATGTGTGCCTGGTGCCAGTGTATGGCAGCCATTGTGTAGTGTGATGTGTGCCTGGTGCCAGTGTATGGCAGCCATTGTGTAGTGTGATGTGTTCCTGGTGCCAGTGTATGGCAGCCATTGTGTAGTGTGATGTGTGCCTGGTGCCAGTGTATGGCAGCCATTGTGTAGTGTGATGTGTGCCTGGTGCCAGTGTATGGCAGCCATTGTGTAGTGTGATGTGTGCCTGGTGCCAGTGTATGGCAGCCATTGAGCCTGCTACCAGTGGTGGTGAAGGAGGCAATTTCCACCCTATGCGCTATATAAATGCAAGTAATTATTATTAATTATTATTATATATTTTTTGTCAATAATCAGAAAATATCCCTATGAGAAAATGAATGATTTGATTATTATATTCTTTACATTTTTATTAACGTGATGACGTCGCCGCTCTGACGCACATTTCAAAACTTCCGGCGGGGAATGCGCGCCAGTGTCACAACCACGTGACCACACTACACTACGTCACAACATCCGCATCAATTCACGTGCTTCTTATGCGAGAAGAATGGAGAGAACCGGAGACAGAAACACCGGAGGAGAGAAGAAACGCTCCCCGCCGGTCAAGCTGCTGTCCGGGCAGCTGAGAGAGGCTCGCTGCTCGGGAGGAACCAGCGGTAACAATAATAATAACGGTGACTGTACCGTCAGACTGCAGGGCAGCTCGGTCCCGGTGTCCCTGGTCTGGATGCAGGGCACCGTGCTGGAGGCTGAACGGGACCGGGAGCGCGACTCCGTGGTTCTGCTGGACGAGACCGGGACCTTCTCCGTCACCGGGCTCAACAACATCCCGAGAGGGAAGCCGTGTCTCTCACCGGGTGAGCTGGTCACTTCACTTCTACCATGAGCAGGGCCGGACTGGGGAGATAATTCATACCGGGAGATATAGCGCGAAATATAGCCCCAGTCAGGCCACTCTTTAAGTCTGGGGGTCCCCCACCCGGAAATGTTTAGTTACAAAGACTTAATTTCCTGCATTCTGGTGAATTTTAGTGCATGTGAATCACAAACTAATGAGGCAACAATTGCTTAGTACAATGTACTGTTATGAACCTCAAATAAAACTGTTGTGGCACTAGCTTGATTGATTGATTGAAACGTTTATTAACAGATTGCAGAATGGGTACAGTACAGTACAGCTCAATACATACAATTGTTAAGGGGATGCAGACCAGAGAAAGACTTTCGTCTTGTTTACATCAGGGTCCCCCATTTTCAATTCATCATAACATATATGACATACATGACATACAGATAGACAGTACTGCTACATCTATACATTTATGACATATCAGATTTGCAAATACAGTACTGTTTGTGATACAAAAGTGTCCAGAAAAAGAGTGTATTGTAGAATTATGTACAGTCACTACAGTATATACATTTGACGTAGAAACTGTACATTGGAGGAGGTTGGGTGGGAGGGGTGGGGTTGGGTGGGTGGGTGGGTGGGGGCTGTACATTGGAGGTGGGGGTGGGGGACACTGTACACTGTACATTGGAATACTGACAAAGCCATACTTGGTCATTTACTGTACATCTGGGTTAGGACATTTGTAGGGGCCAGTTTCGAATTGCAGTCTCCCGTAGGTGCTCCTTGAGAGTGGTTTTGAAAGTGGGTAGTGATTCACATTCCTTTACAGCTTTGGGTAGGGCGTTCCACATTGATGTGACATAATTGCGAAACGTGTTTAGTCCCTTGTTTGAGCCGAATCTGGGTTTAACATGATTTGTGGAGCTCCCTCTGGTGTTGTGGTCGTGGTATTCACTGACCTTTGGGAAGTATTTTGACATGTACATGGGTACCTGGTCGCGTAGTGTATCTTGTAGATCAGGCCCATTGCAAGTTGCTGTACTCTGTAGAGCTGCCGCGATAACCGCATTACCGCGGTATCGCTGTTGCATCACGCTCACCGCAGAGTTAGGCTGAATACCGCGTCACCGCTGTTTTTTATCATAATAATAAAGTTGGCTTGCGGCTCTGCAGATATACCCTACTCGGTTCCAAGCGACCCTATTGGTCCAGCCTGGCTCTGCGGCTCTGCAGATACCCCCTACTCGACGCGTCACACTTTGTAGCCTCTGAACGAAAACAGAACGCCGCGCCGCCATCTTTACTGCCTCGCTAAGGATGCATTTCATTCAGGATTTGTTTGCGACAGAACCAAGTGCAATAAACAAAAAAGAATGGATTCACTGTGTATTCTGCCTTATTTATTGATGAAACAAAACCGACATCAACCCAATTTACCACCGAGCGGAGAGTTTAGTGTCTATTGACTAGCAATGCTACTCTCTCCACCTTCAAAAAGAAAAAAGCAAGCGCACAACATATTTTTCTATTTACTATTATAATACAGTTAACCACTCTCTCCACCTATTCAAACAGAGCAAGAGCACAATACCATATTCACTTTACTGATGCACTACCCATCAACAGTTAAAATAGCCCTTTACACAACCATTAAATAACAGACCTTTCATTACAATACTATAATAACAGTAGCCACTGCCAGAATAGTGACATGTATCGCGTGTGGTGAGCACATGCATGCACAACGAAGACAGAAGACTGTGTTGTCTCAATCATTTTAACTAGGGATGCCCCGATCGATCGGCCACCGATCGTTATCGGCCGATAATCAGTATAAATATGCGATCGGTGATTGGTGATAATGCTTTATTTTCGCCGATCGTCAAACCCGATCTCACTCGCTGTCGCTGAGTTCTGTCTCAGACACCGGGAGCTGTGCGGCGTCTGCTCCTCCCTCCAGCCCCTCCCGCGCGCATGTAAACACGGGTCTAGTAGTCTAGTCTAGTGGGACGGGAGCCGGGAGGACGGCGTCTCCCTGAGCTAACGTTAGCTTAGCTACCGTTACAAAATGACCCAGTCAACTATTCACTTCCAGTCCAATACATGATGAGGCATTGTCTAACCGAACGGTATCTAGCCGGCCAGCTACCGATAGCTCCTGACATCAACAAACGCTCCATCAAGTCTAGTAGAGACGTGTATGATGCCTGTTAGCTGTTAGCTCACGTTAGCGCAAGTTAGTTCACTGTTCAAAATGAAATGTCCCATTTAACTAAATAATTCACTGAGGCGTTGTATTAACGTTATATATCCGGCTAGCAGTAGCTACAGATAGCTCCTGATATCAATGTCTTATAACACTGATTCGATGCGTATTCGAGCTGAGGGCATGTTGAATGTGATATGACCACAGTAACGTTATACCAATAGGGTCCATCTGCAGCGCAGGAGAATCCTTGCCGTAGCTTGAGGCTACTCGAGTATAGGGTCCAGGTGCAGCTCCGGAGAATCCTGGCCGTAGCTGGAGGCTACTAGAGTACACACAGACAGTGGAGCAGGGTTCGAAATTAACGGGGGCTCGGGGCAAAATGCCCTTGAAAATGGACAAAATGCCCCCGAATATCAGTTAAGGGGGGCAGAAAATGCCCCCGACAGTTTACTAATTATATATATAATTATATATATGATCTACAGTGCGAGCATTTCCCTTGTATTTGGCCCTAATAATATGTGTGTGCGCGCCACCCGGAAAAATCATTTACTCGAGACGAGTGACGATTACAAAACAGCTCCGCTGTTATAATAGTCCCACATTACACAAGGCGCATAAACGTCCAATCACAGTAGCGCCCGAAAACAAAGTCACATTACCGGCTTAGGCAAGTTATACATTCAGAATCAGACAACGCAAAAAAATCAGCCAGCCATGAAGCCCATTCATTTTTATTTTGAGCAAAAGAGAGACGAGGAGAAAGAGAGGAATCCGGCTGATATGGCTTTTGAAGTGATATTCGCACGTGTTTTTGCGGGTCCAGTCCCCACGGTATGTTGACAGAATTCGCAAAACACCTTATCGACTGAAGCATAAAAGTCATTAGGATACTGCTCTGCTCTGAATTTAGGGCTTAGTGGGGAATTTCTTCCGACGTTAACGTTAACGACGCACCGAAGCAGCTAGAGTCTAGACCATTTCTCCGTGTTGTGTGTAACACGCAGCGGTCCCCGCCTCCTCCCTCCTTGCAACAAACGTTCCACCCAAAAACGGAATTTCTATTTCATAATGAATTAAATAATTGTATAAAGAATTTTCAATGTTCTGTCATCTAATAATATATTCCATTACCTTTCCTATCTGTATCAAAGTCAAAATGTTGGTATCATAACAACACTACAACATACAAAAGCAGCTTGACAACCGATATCCTTTGCGTTTGATTGATTGAAAACTTTATTAACAGATTGCAGAATGGGTACAATACAGTACAGCTCAATACACACAAGTTAAGGGGATGCAGACCAGAGAAAGACTTTCGTCTTGTTTACATCAGGGTCCCCCATTTTCAATTCATAGTGTGCACACGCACAGTATAATAATGCATGAGATAAATAGTTAATAAACTCTGTTACTTGAACAATTTTCACTGTGCTCCTAAATTTCTTTGTGTGCTCCTAAATTTTTATTTAGATTTTATTTATTAACATTTTATTTAGGAGCACATGTGCTCCTTGGGAAAAAGGTTAGCGTAGAGCCCTATATATGGAGACATTAACATTACATTATCAAACATAGGGACGAAGACTGTAAAAAAAAGTGTCAACAATGTTTTATAATCCTTATGTTAATTTTCATCATAAAAATTCAGTGCCCCCGAAATACAAAAAAAAGCCCCCGAAAATCAATTAAGGGGGGCAAAAAAAGCCCTTGAAAAAAAATGTTAATTTCTAACCCTGCAGTGGAGCTTGTTGTGTGGTGGCGATGTCTCGCAGATAATACAAGTACATAGGCCTGCCACGATAACACATTTTGCTGGGCGATTAATTGCCCCCGAAAATATCGCGATAAGCGATATTATTGCGACCGGTTAGAGAATTTTTTTTGAGAAATTTATTTCCCAAAACTTTTATTTTGAAGCCCACCGCTCCGTCTTTTCCGGTGTTTGACTTTTATTTTGAAGCCCACCGACCGGACCGGAAGTATTGTTGTTATTATCCTAAGCAGAAACTATGAGCCGACAACATGCCTCGTCCGGTTCTGTTTTTGAGCTAATGATAAAACAAATTGTTGGTGAACAACTACCTTTCGGTTAGTTTTAACGTTAGCTACTAACGTTAGATGCAGCTACTACAGGCAATCAACGATGAGGAGGAAGCGTCAAAGCAGTAATAGAATAGCT
This sequence comes from Notolepis coatsorum, assembly GCF_963971535.1. Classification (NCBI taxonomy): domain Eukaryota; kingdom Metazoa; phylum Chordata; class Actinopteri; order Aulopiformes; family Paralepididae; genus Notolepis; species Notolepis coatsorum. Next base: position 3,667,867 of record NC_140178.1, read on the forward strand.
GTGGTGCGTAAGCACTGCAGCACGACTCGAAACTACCGGAGTGTTATAATAAATTAATTCATGTTTAACTTGTCCCCGTGTCCAGTCCTTTGACTAGCCCCACCCGTTCATTGTAAACAATGATGCATGTAATTGTATTAACGTTATTCTGTGTTGTACTTGTAGCTATGCTATACGTTGTATTTCGTTTGTTAGATATTTAGCTAATGTTGTTAGCATGGAATGAGAATCAAAGCTCTATCTTTCATCTTTATTTAGCAGTCCAGTTTCTCCGGGCAGTAGCGAGTAACTACTTGGGTCTAAAAATAGCTAACGTTACACTACAAATAATGCTACTTGGTTAAAAGGAGCAACACTATTGAGAAATGTCTATGTGGCGTTGCCCCACGGAGCTCCCGTGCTGTACTCTAGTAACGTCAGCGGCCCGCCTCCCAACACGGACAGTGACTGAAGGGGCACTGGTTCCGCCTCATTAAAACAAACGCGCAAATAGCAATTAATCGCGCCCGTCAAAATCATTGCATTCATTTTAATTATCGCAGCAATTAATCGATTTATTGCTTATCGCGGCAGGCCTACAAGTACAAGTCTAATTATATAATATATATATTTTATAAAAAAAAAATTAAAAGATTTTTAATCAAAAACGATCGGATCGGTATCGGCCGATATGGCTCACGACGATCGGTGATCGGTATCGGTGGCAAAAAACGTGATCGGGGCATCCCTAATTTTAACTATAAAATGAGCTCAAAGTATGAGCTCACTGACTGAAATTTCCAACAACAAGCATCAATTGTCAAATAATATTGATCACATTAACTAGACTAGATGTTTTTGAGAAAATTAGAAAGGGAACAACAACTCCCTTGTGTCTGATCAGATTCTTATTTTTTTGATAACTTTGCAGTGATTATGTTTGTAGCCAATGTGGCAAAGGTGTGTAATCTTTGAATTATCTTGGAATTATTTTGACTTTTTCTTTCATAAATAGTTTATTCAACTTCAGCCCCAATCATAACCACCACATATTGTTTTTTGTAATGTCAGATTTAACAACTCCTTTCTGAAAAGTGGGCGTGTGCCATCTGCCATTCCATTCGCCGCCTCCGCTGTCAATCAGTTGTATCGCCTGGTCCCGCCTCCACCAATCACAAGCGGCAGCAGCACGGCTCCATTGTGTGTGTGTGTGTGTGTCCGCGTGGCGTCTATGCCAAACGCAACGCAACGCAGTTCGGTTTCCGGGTTCCTCTGATTGGCCGCAACGGCCCACGTGACCCGCGCTAGCACGCCCCCTTATCGCCCGCTGCCGCTACAGCTCGCCTGTGTGTTGACGCGCGGCATGGACTTGACTTTCGCTTTCAATTTGACGCTCACTTCCTGAGACTTTCGCTTTGCTGCTGTTTAATAATATTGTCGCGACCATAATAGACCTTTCCTACACTGAACGCAATGCCGCTTATTCTTATATTCTGTATACTATAGCAACCGTCCCCTTGGAATTCCTTCAACCCCTGAGACTTGCTCAGCCAGCATGCCAGTCATTCCAGGGTAAGTAATACCACCCTTGCAGCATGCACGCACGCACGCGCACACACACACACACACACACACACACACACACACCATAAGATGTGAGATACTGTAGTTGTTGATATACGGGTGTCTTTGTGTCAACAGAAGCCACCCCTGGACCAAGCGGTACGACGACAGAACAGCTGCAAGAAACCGGTCAGTTATGAACGAGTCTGTTTGTGTCACTTTCTCTCTCTCTCTCTCTCACACACTCACACACACTCACACACACACACACTAGTTTAACTATAGATACTAACTATAGATATAGACTTTACCTATAGGATTCCCTACTCCAGCCACAAGGTGTTAAATAGGATATAATAATATGAAGGATGTACATCTTGAAGTTGTTCAAACCCTGTGACTACCATACAGACAGACCATTCTAGTTCTCCTTGGTTCAGCAGAGAGCAATGTGCATAATGGTAATTATTACCTATACAACTATACTGCATGTACAATACCAGCATACACATTCAAAATAAACCTATTCCCTTCTTATTGTCACACATTCAGATGATGACGATGTCCCTTCTGATGTCAAGGAGATGATCTCAGCTATGAGGCGCCACAGCCGGGACCCCCTCTTCACTTCTGGACTCGAGGCCATGATAAAACAGTTTCTGCTGCTGAAGAGAAACCCTTCCGCGCTGTTGTCAGCCTACCACACATTCGGCAAGTCCGGGAGCTTGTCGACGAGGAGGGCTGCTACATTACTGCGGGCTGCAAGGCGTCGAGGCCCGATCATTGGCTGCCAGCCAACTGCAGTGGCGCGCAGGAAGTTGCCAGCCGGCTCAAGGAGACGCGTTCAAGCTGGGCGACCTGCAAAGCAACACAACCTGAGCGCGTCGGTGGCTTTGAACACTAGTGGGGAAAAAAAACATTGAAGCTCATAGTGTAACGGTCTGTGTAAGTTAGTGTTGTGTTCATTCATAGTTAAAGACAGTAGAGGTTGAGTATGTTTTTTTTTTTTAAACAAATGTTTTTTATTTTCCTTTTTTTTTTTACATGAAACAAGATAAACAATACAGTAACAGTAATAATCAACGATGAATCACAGGACAATAACAGAAATAATAATAACAATAATGCAAGTCCAGTAATTAAATCAGAATGAAAGTAGACTAAATGACATACAAATAATAAATACCAACCCGCGTCAGAGACGAAGCCTCTCGACGTCTCCTTGTCATCAATGTATGCCTTTCAAATGTTAAATGTTAAATGATTAAATGATACACACTGAAATCTACGCTCTCTCATCCTGCTTTCCGCAACTCCTATACTTCCTGAGTAACGCGCCCAACACTGCTTAATGGTTGTTTAAATATTTTACATGTTTTGATGTGAAAAGGGATGCTGCACTTAGCGCTGACTGAGAAAGTAAACATTACAGTTCTACTTTATAAAATGCTAATTGTAAATATGTTTAAGTCCACTCCACATTACAGTTCTGCATAAGCAGCATAAGATGACTGCGTTTCTTGACTCAGAGTGGCGCGTTTCTTGACTCAGGAATATATATTATATATATAAAATGTAAGTGAAGATTGGTTAAAGTTAGATTTGCACTTCAACATTCATCTTGGTGCATGGAGGATCGGGATGACTGGAAGCACCGATGGAGGGCCCGTCCGAGGACGACCTAGAGAGATAGTAATTTAGCTGAACGCTTTTATCCAAATCGACTTACGAAGTTTTTGTACGACAAGTCATCAGGAAGGGCACGAGTCGACTCTATCAGCTGAGTAACAATGTTCATCAAAGTGTTGAGTGCTACAGTGTAGGTTAGTATATTAGGACAAGTGCATGACAGTAAGGTTAGCTAGGGTTAGATTTGTTTTTCATTTCAGATGATTGAAGAAGTGCGTCTTTAGTCGACGGCGAAAGATTTACTTTTGTACTTTCAAGTTTCTTTTATTAGTTGTCATAGTAAAATACAGAATACTTTTACATGAAATGCTTTTTCCCCTAGTGTGTTCCATTGTGCAGCACTTTGGTCAACGTCGGTTGTTTTTAAATATGCTTTATGAATAAATCTGCCCTTGACCATGACTACATGTTGTGATAACGTTCTGACCATGACTACATGTTGTGATAACGTTCTGACCATGACTACATGTTGTGATAACGTTCTGACCGTGACTACATGTTGTGATAACGTTCTGACCATGACTACATGTTGTGATAACGTTCTTCTGACCATGACTACATGTTGTGATAACGTTCTTCTGACCATGACTACATGTTGTGATAACGTTCTGACCATGACTACATGTTGTGATAACGTTCTGACCATGACTACATGTTGTGATAACGTTCTGACCATGACTACATGTTGTGATAACGTTCTTCTGACCATGACTACATGTTGTGATAACGTTCTTCTGACCATGACTACATGTTGTGATAACGTTCTTCTGACCGTGACTACATGTTGTGATAACGTTCTGACCGTGACTACATGTTGTGATAACGTTCTGACCATGACTACATGTTGTGATAACGTTCTTCTGACCATGACTACATGTTGTGATAACGTTCTGACCATGACTACATGTTGTGATAACGTTCTGACCATGACTACATGTTGTGATAACGTTCTGACCATGACTACATGTTGTGATAACGTTCTGACCATGACTACATGTTGTGATAACGTTCTGACCATGACTACATGTTGTGATAACGTTCTGACCATGACTACATGTTGTGATAACGTTCTGACCATGACTACATGTTGTGATAACGTTCTGACCATGACTACATGTTGTGATAACGTTCTTCTGACCATGACTACATGTTGTGATAACGTTCTGACCATGACTACATGTTGTGATAACGTTCTGACCATGACTACATGTTGTGATAACGTTCTGACCATGACTACATGTTGTGATAACGTTCTGACCATGACTACATGTTTTGATAACGTTCTTCTGACCATGACTACATGTTGTGATAACGTTCTGACCGTGACTACATGTTGTGATAACGTTCTGACCGTGACTACATGTTGTGATAACGTTCTGACCATGACTACATGTTGTGATAACGTTCTGACCATGACTACATGTTGTGATAACGTTCTGACCGTGACTACATGTTGTGATAACGTTCTGACCATGACTACATGTTGTGATAACGTTCTGACCATGACTACATGTTGTGATAACGTTCTGACCATGACTACATGTTGTGATAACGTTCTGACCATGACTACATGTTGTGATAACGTTCTTCTGACCATGACTACATGTTGTGATAACGTTCTGACCATGACTACATGTTGTGATAACGTTCTGACCGTGACTACATGTTGTGATAACGTTCTTCTGACCATGACTACATGTTGTGATAACGTTCTGACCATGACTACATGTTGTGATAACGTTCTGACCATGACTACATGTTGTGATAACGTTCTTCTGACCGTGACTACATGTTGTGATAACGTTCTTCTGACCATGACTACATGTTGTGATAACGTTCTGACCATGACTACATGTTGTGATAACGTTCTGACCATGACTACATGTTGTGATAACGTTCTTCTGACCATGACTACATGTTGTGATAACGTTCTGACCATGACTACATGTTGTGATAACGTTCTGACCATGACTACATGTTGTGATAACGTTCTGACCATGACTACATGTTGTGATAACGTTCTGACCATGACTACATGTTGTGATAACGTTCTGACCATGACTACATGTTGTGATAACGTTCTGACCATGACTACATGTTGTGATAACGTTCTGACCATGACTACATGTTGTGATAACGTTCTGACCATGACTACATGTTGTGATAACGTTCTGACCATGACTACATGTTGTGATAACGTTCTGACCGTGACTACATGTTGTGATAACGTTCTGACCGTGACTACATGTTGTGATAACGTTCTGACCATGACTACATGTTGTGATAACGTTCTTCTGACCGTGACTACATGTTGTGATAACGTTCTGACCATGACTACATGTTGTGATAACGTTCTGACCGTGACTACATGTTGTGATAACGTTCTGACCATGACTACATGTTGTGATAACGTTCTGACCATGACTACATGTTGTGATAACGTTCTGACCATGACTACATGTTGTGATAACGTTCTGACCATGACTACATGTTGTGATAACGTTCTTCTGACCATGACTACATGTTGTGATAACGTTCTGACCACGACTACATGTTGTGATAACGTTCTGACCATGACTACATGTTGTGATAACGTTCTGACCATGACTACATGTTGTGATAACGTTCTGACCATGACTACATGTTGTGATAACGACGTTCTCTCGACTCCCCAGGTAACTACGTCATGGTGATGGGTGTCATCCGAGCCGCTTCGCCCGAGCCGGTCATCCGCGCGGTGAAGATGGCAAACCTCTCGGAGAACGCTGCGACCCACCGGAGGATGTGGAAGTTAGAGGTGGAGGACCTGCAGAGAGTGCTGCTTGGAATAATACAGTGACGTCACGTCAGTGTGAACATGGCCTTGTCTGGACTGAATGCAGTGACATCACGTCAGTGTGAACATGGCCTCGTCTGGACTGAATGCAGTGACGTCAGTGTGAACATGGCCTTGTCTGGACTGAATGCAGTGACGTCAGTGTGAACATGGCCTTGTCTGGACTGAATGCAGTGACGTTCAGTGTGAACATGGCCTCGTCTGGACTGAATGCAGTGACGTTCAGTGTGAACATGGCCTCGTCTGGACTGAATGCAGTGACGTTCAGTGTGAACATGGCCTCGTCTGGACTGAATACAGTGACGTCACTGTGAACATGGCCTTGTCTGGACTGAATACAGTGACGTCAGTGTGAACATGGCCTTGTCTGGACTGAATGCAGTGACGTCACTGTGAACATGGCCTTGTCTGGACTGAATACAGTGACGTCAGTGTGAACATGGCCTTGTCTGGACTGAATACAGTGACGTCAGTGTGAACATGGCCTTGTCTGGACTGAATACAGTGACGTCAGTGTGAACATGGCCTTGTCTGGACTGAATGCAGTGACGTCACTGTGAACATGGCCTTGTCTGGACTGAATGCAGTGACGTCAGTGTGAATTAGAGGCTGACATGCGAGTGGATTTTGACTCCCGCTCCTTCCCACTTCCACAGAAATAATCCCATCCCATCCCAATCCCAAGTGAGAGTTTAAAAAGAAACCCCTCCCACTCCCACAGAGGACTGATCCCAATCCCGAGCCAAACTTTTATAGAATCCCACTACCGTTTACCAATCCTGCTCCGCCTTTCTTCCTCAGTATAAAATATGCAGTACATGGGTCACATCATGTCTGCCTTAGTTAAATTATAAAACCACCAAACATTTACATCAGTGATGCACCGATGTGAAAATTGTGGCCGATACGATATCACTCCCGTCCAAATCCCGTTGATTGATTGATTTTATAGTCATAGTTCCCACTCCCTTCTGCTCCCGTTGACTTTTACTCCCGGTCCTGCCCAATCACGTGATTCAAAGTGAAATTTACTCCCATCCCGTGGGAATCCTCGAGTCTAGTGTGAACACAGCCTTGTTTGGACTGAATGCAGCGACGTCACTGTTGACACTCACCATCCCTGGTGTGGACTCTGCCCCTGTGCCACGTGGCTCAGCCTTGATGGACACGGTGACCGACGGCTCCCTGCTGCAGTAAACACTGGCTGCTCGGCTCATGCTGCCGTGTCCATGTTTACCAGGATGTATGGACCCCTCAACATAGTTTATTTATAGACACAAACAGAGCAGGCCCCCCCCCCTGGGCCAACATGTGTCCCCAGCTGGCGTTCTCATTCAAACAAGGACTGGGCCACCACCACAAGGGGGCAGAGTGGCTAACCGTGACCAGTTATTGACGTGGCCGTCTTAAGGCGCTAAAGGTGGATCAAACGTGGTCGACGTGGGTCGGGTTGGCAACTGGTCGAACGGAAAGCCCAAATTGAGGCCTTGCGCAGCATGTTTGTGTAACACTTGGCAACCATTGTTTTGAACACGGCAATGGAATCGATGACGTTTGCTGTGTTTCAGAAATATATGGTGTCGTATGACTGGATCTAGTAAACAAGTCACAGTAGTAGAATAGTAATATGCTTTTCCAGTGTTTTACATACTATGACTCCACAGAAGCATTTTCTTTTTGAAAGTGGTTTCCAGTAGTTACATGCAGCCATAAGGAAAGGACCACACAACAACATTCCATGCAAAGCCTCTGTTATTATAGTAAGTGTGGTCATGTTTTCAAATGTTCTACAGAATCTTTTTAATGTCACCTGAAAGATTTCACTGTAGGTGTGGCGTCGATATTGTATATTATTCACTATGCCAATTTAAATAAAATAAAGTATAACTTGTAAACCCTTGTTTTGGTATTAATTGAAGTCTTGCTAAATGAAAAACCTGGCGGTATGAGATTCAGGACAAGGGGCGAGTGTGAGGAATGTGCACGCCTATGGTATATACGCAGTGGTGGAAAGTAACTAAGTATTTTTACTCAAGTAATATACTTTCCGAGCTACTTGTACTTTTGAGTATTTTCATTTTAGGGAACTTTACTTTTACTCAACTACATTTCAAGGAAAATATTGTACGTTTTACCCGACTACATTTATCTGGACTGAACCCATCAGTTACTAGTTACTTTGAAGAAATGGATTTTTGCATAGAAAACAATATATAAAAAATTCATGAATATTATACTTTCACATTTGAAGCCTGTCAACTTCAAGAGGACGTAATCAGAGCAGCATAACTGGACCACATACCACTTTAACATGACCTTTAATCAGAGCAGCATAACTGGACCACATACCACTTTAACATGACCTTTAATCAGAGCAGCATAACTGGACCACATACCACTTTAACATCACCTTTAATCAGAGCAGCATAACTGGACCACATACCACTTTAACATCACCTTTAATCAGAGCAGCATAACTGGACCACATACCACTTTAACATCACCTTTAATCAGAGCAGCATAACTGGACCACATACCACTTTAACATCACCTTTAATCAGAGCAGCATAACTGGACCACATACCACTTTAACATCACCTATAGAGGTAAATGGATACAAACATGTAGAATGCGTACTTTTACTTTATACTTTACATAAGTAGAATTTGAGGGGGACTTTTACTTTGACCAGAGTACTCATTTATCTGAGTATTTCTACTTTTACTTAACTGTACTTCTTCCACCACTGGGTATATGGTATACCAATATCTATACATTGATAATTATGAAACATGATATTTTTCATTTGCAGACTTGAACTTGACAAGTGTCTGGCGGTGATTAAGTTGTTACATTAAGGATCCGACTACATAAAGTGACCGCTACATTGAAAATAATCTTTTGCCCTTTAAACAGTCACATACAGTAAGCTGTTTATGCTGTCAGGCTTACAGTTCTAATGTTTGTTTCTATCCCCATGAGCCTTTTGACAAGAAAACTAGTCTAAACCTTTTTTTTATATGCTCGTTTATACTTATTTTATGTCCACTTCATGCATTGCTCTTGATCGGCCAATTTTGTGCTCATTTTATGCCCGTCTTTCTTTTTACTGCCGTGAAGCACTTTGAGCTGCAATTCCTGTACGAAAGGTGCTCTACAAATAACGTTCATTATATTATTACTTTAGGCCTATTATGAGTATAAGTATAAGTCTTCATTTGTCATCAGATTAACACACATGCGATGGACGACCCACAGGAACACACACACATGCACTGAGTCGCTGACGAAATGTTCTCTGCACCTCCCATCCCGTCGTCCTTCCCCCCCAAAGGGCAGCCGGGAGCAGACGAGGGCTGCAGCGTGCGGCGCGCCCGGGGACCAATCCAAGTGTTCCCGTCAGTCTTCATCAGGGATGTGACAGCGTTAGCTGTCGGGGGGGGGGGGACCCTTGTGAGCACAGAGGGGGAGAACATGCAAACTCCACACAGAAAGGCCCGGGAGATACCCCACCTGGGTACCTGGCAACACGGAAACCTGGTCCCCAAGTGGGAATCGAACCCACAACCTTCTAGCTGTGAGGAGAGTGTTAACCACAGTAGATCAATCTTTTATGACAATACTGTAAATTGTAACGGTACAATATGTACACATGTCTATTGGACTGACAGATCAACAATGTAGGGATCCCATTCTGGCAGTGTCATGTCTTTTATACTTTGAAGTGTCATGTATGTCTCTTGTCCCGGTTTTGTCCCGTTTTGTCTTGAATGTATAGAAATGCAGCAGTTTGTGATATCATGCCTTAAATTGCCCCTTGCGGGACTAATAGTTTTTTTTAATTTTATTGAAGGGGACAAAATTATGTTTGTGCATAATAAACTACATTTATATATATATGGTGATGTAATTTATAGGCATGCTGCGGCATCAACTCTTAAACCTCTGGATTCTGCATATCACTCAGCTCTTTATTTGGCGACAGATATGATACTCACCATTGTGTTCTGTATGACAGGGTGGGTTGGCCTTCTCTTGCAGAAAGGCACAACAAACACGGGTATTTATTTATTTTTAAAGCCCTTATTGGTAAACAACCTGTTTATATCTCTTCACTGTTAGATTGGAACCTATTCAACTTGATCGAATGACTGGGGCAGTTAGCCTCTGGTATGCGTGCCGTTAGCATTAGCCACAATTCTTTTCTTTTGGAAATGATATATAATATATATTTTTTGCATTAGACTAAGTCACAGTGGTCGGCAACCTGCGGCTCTTTAGCCAATCAGCTGCGGCTCCCTGGCCCAATTTTTTTTTTGGATATCGGTCATACTGTGACACAAATGAAAAAATATTTCATCAACTAAGATATTTAGTCAACAAAAGGCTTACCTGTATGCCTGATATGTGGTGCGAAATTTGCGAACAACGAAAAATGTACTTTTTATTTTATAGATTTTCCACAAATAAGGGAAGGACTCTAATAGAGCTGCATAGTTCAGGGTTTTATTTCAAAGTAGGTTTACAGATGCCAGTGTTTTTTCTCCTTCTGTGTTTTATTTCAAAGTAGGTCTACAGTACACATGGTAGTCTTTTTTCAAAGTAGACTACTTTTATTTTATAAATGTTCCACAAATAAGGGAAGGACTCAAATATACCTGAATAGTTCAGGGTTTTATTTCAAAGTCGGTCTACAGACACCAGTGTTTTGTCTCTTGTTTTTTATTAAAAAATAGGTCTACACAGCCAGTATTTTTTCTCCACTTCATAAGAGTTTGAGGTTTTCCTTTGTTATAACAGGTAAAAACAGCAATTAAAAAGTCAAAATTTTTCTTTTTGTTGCTTTATAATCCCATTAATGCAACAAACTGTGTGCTATAAGTATAAAGTATAATAAATCGCAAATTACTTTGGGTATGCAATTGTCAGGCGTTTTATGCTAAATGTGGGGTATGCTTGGGGATATATAAAATGTTATACACCGTGTTATCTTCATTTTAAGGGTAAATAGGTTGTGCGGCTCCCTGAGCATTTTATTTTGTGGGACGGGGGAAAAGTGGCTCTTTTGATAGTAAAGGTTGCTGACCCCTGGACTAAGAGGTTGGCAGTCGACTACGGCTCCTTTCGATCGCTTAGTCGACTAATCGGGGTCAGCCCTACAGTTTACCTAAGACCAAATGGACCCATTTGTCCGCTGAGAGGGCATTTACCGTTCCAGCTAATAAAGTGACTTCATGCGCTTCTCTGAGACGAGTGGTTAAGTCAATCACACAAAACGGCTGCTTAAAAAACGACAACTTTTATTTGGTTCGGTGTACAACTTGCAACACTAACAGAAATGAGAAAAAGTGAAAATTACCTAAGACAGAATAAAAAGGACAGCATGACAACTCAACGTTAGGTTTCAAGTTAACTCCAAACTCCACACTTTGTCCATAATAGAAATATAGTCCTTTAAAAACTGTAGACCACTTCTGAAAAATTTATCGATTTTCCAGGTCCGTTATTAATGTTGGAAACTAGTCTCCGATCAGAGTTTGCCCATGCGTTTGAATTTCCTCATAATCACAATTAACCAGAAGTCCTGGCTGAACGATGCATAGCTTCGACCGCCCTCCTCCTCCCCCCCCCCCCAAATCAATCAGTGATCGCTACAAACAAGATGGCGGTGTGCCTTTATCTCTGATCAGAGTTAACCCAACCATAGCTCTTTTTAGGGACACTCCAGGACGCCCCCCTCCATTAAAATAACGTTGCGGTCAGGCTCTTCCCTTCCTCCCACAGAGCTCCTTAAGGCTCACCCTAAGTCGGCACCAGCTTGTGCCTTTCAATAATTCATCATGTCAAAACTGTCATCATCATCATTGTCGTCATACTGTCATTAGTTAATGTCTTTAAGCAGAAAACTGTATTTGCCGAAGTCATTGTCGTTCGGCGCTATAAGATGGTCTTTTCTAGCTTTGGCCAACTTCATTAAAAGGAATTCTCGGCGCTCTATCCACTCTTTAAGCTCCTGGTTCCCGTGGGCGAGTTTGCACAGCTCCTCCTCCGTGCAGGTGTCCTGCAGGAACCTGGAGGAGAGAAACATCAAGTGTCAGTCATCAAGAACTACAACAGGGTATCTGCAGGTTTCAACTAGTGACATTTAAGACCCTTTTAACACATTGAGTGCCAGCCACGAGAAATCTCGTTATTTCATGCCATGCGTTGAGTGCCAGGGACGAGAAATCTCGTTATTTAATCGTTCTTGCTTTTATTAGCGATATCCATACATTTCTCATCAATCTAGCCTCACGTTACCATTGGGACTGTCTATGAGCTTGAACAGGGAAAATACCGCACCCTATCGTCTCCCGGATGGTAATGCACCCATTGGATTGGACTCAATGGAAATGGATGAGAAAAAAAACCTCCGGATTCCACATTTGACTTCTCAGGCATGTAACCGGAGACGATGGGATTCATTGTGGACCCTCAGAACAGCGTGGAATATGTGTTTCGAGTACCTAACGTTGGATCAATAAACGCAATCGATATTTGGAATGGCGATCAGGAATTGGAATAATCTTTTTGCAGAACATCTGATGTGAGGTAAGGAATCTATGTTACCAGTCTTGGGGTAATCCGATGTATTTTTCACATATATCTCAATGTGTCTGTGTGTGTGTGCGTGTATGACGTTAGCGCTGACCAGGAAATAGATAGATTTTTCAGCCCGCTTTTCTATCGTGCATAAGTACACATAATATACTATCGATAATCTAGCGTTTATTTGAAAACGATTCATAAATCAGCCGGAAAATGACAACGTGTTTTGTGTATTCCAGTAAAGAGCTATTATCACGGAATTTTCCCTCGAAATTTCCAAAAACTTAAAACGGAAATGTACAGATGAAAAAACAATCCGTTTCGTACATGTTGACTGCAAGCAAGTCATTGATAAGCTCCGCGAAAATCATGAAATATCGGAAAATCTGTCTCAAACGGCTGGCATTCAAGCGATAAATCGTGTGCCCCCTTGCTGGCACTCAAAGTGTTAATACAGGGTTCCCACTAGTGCACTGCAACCTTGCCCAGGCCCGACGGGTTCGGGCTGGGTAGGGCTTTTTTTTTAATAAATAATTCGGGCTCGGCCGGGCCCGGGCACCGCCGTTTTAATTTTTTTTATTGCGTTTTTTTTTTTCTTCATATAACTAGGGTTATAGGATAACCTTCGTTTTAAGATTCGCTTTCTCTTTTGCGCCAGAGAAACATTTGGATGTAATTACTGCAGCGCGCAGGGAGAACTCAGCTAGGGGACAAGTTCAACTCGATTGGTTGTGTTGGAATATAGCCAGTTGGCGAACGTTTTAATTTGTTCTTGGGATGTATGTAGCCGGTTTTGTTAACGGTGTTCAACGCGTTGCTGACGTCTGGTGAGTGATATTATTTGCTGGGTCTCGACTCGCTACCTGTTTTGTTGCGATTTTCATTACGTTGCTCTGCTCGAAATCTGATTTCTGTTTTCTGTTTTGTTTGTTTGACTGAGTAGGCTATTGTGTGTTGTGTGTGTGTGTGTGTGTCAAAGAAGATTCTATAGCCTTAATACGTTTTACGAGGCTGATGTGTGAGAGATATAAGCGAGCACTGGGAGAGACGGCATTGCGAAACAGGCTATGTAAATGCTTCTTAGTTTTGTTTATTTATTACGTTCATATAAAACCGTGTTTCGAATATTTAAAACAAATACAAAAAAAATTATATTTTAATAATAATAATAATAATAATTTTTTTCGGGTTTTCAGCGGGCTAGGGCTTAAAATATTATTTACAGTCGGGCTTATTTTCGGGCAGGGCCTGAAGTTCAAGGGCTCGGGCAGGGCTCGGGCTTTATTTCAAGGCCCTTGCAGACCACTAGTTCCCACAGACATTGCTAAATGAATTTCAAGGACTTTCAAGTACTTTTCCAAGCACTCTTTAATTAAAAAAAACCGGCCTTTAAAAAGGATACAATTCACTTTTAAATGCAGTTTTTTATTGAAAAGAAAATCGGATCCAGTATTTATGGCTTAAAACCAATTTCCAACAATTAGTTAAGACTTTAGATAAAAAAGATTCAATTTAAAATGTTTATCATGGATGAACAAAACGTTTAATGCGAATGGTTGATTTGAATTTCAATTACTTTTTAAGCACCTTGGTAAAAAATTGGTTGTTTAAGGAATTCCAGACCTTGCCTTTCTTGGACAAAAATCAAGCACTTTAAGCACCTTGTGCGATCCACACTCAGCTCTCACAGACTCTGAAGGTGAAACAACACTCACCTCTCACAGACTCTGAAGGTGCCCGTGGGAAAGCGATACTGCCAGCAGTTCTGGTCGTCCTCGGAGTTGAACACCTTGTCTTTGTGCTTCTCCGAGGTGATGTGCTGCTGCCACTGCTTCTCGCCGTTGGAGTTCTTCCCGCACAGCCAACAGTGATTACCAGCCTGTCGGAAACACACACAAAAACCAAATCACAACATCACAATCAGCTAAAGCTAAAATATTTGATGGACACCCTGCTTGACCAAACGGCATCAGTTTTGAAAAAGTTACCGCCTCCGATATATTTATCAGAATCAGAAAGGTCTTTATTGCAGAGTAGTTTTCATGTACAATGAATTTGATTTGGTCGTTTTTGGTGCGACATTAACGGACAGATAAGATAAGGTGGAATAAAAATAAAATGGAATATAAACAAAGTAAAAAAATAGAAGCACAATAGAATATAATACAATTATGAAATAAAAATATGCCAGGGCTGTACAACTGTAAAATAAAAAGGTGGAATAAAATACAATAGAATATAATAAACCAAGTAAAAATAGAAGCACAATAGAATCTATTTGGATACAAGCGTTCAGCTAAATGACTATGGTAAATGTAAACAGTAATAAAAGCGTTCAGCTAAATGACTAAATGTAAATAGTAATAAAAGCGTTCAGCTAAATGACTAAATGTAAATTGTAATAAAAGCGTTCAGCTAAATGACTAAATGTAAATAGTAATAAAAGCATTCAGCTAAATGACTAAATGTAAATAGTAATAAAAGCATTCAGCTAAATGACTAAATGTGAATAGTAATAAAAGCGTTCAGCTAAATGAATGTGAATAGTAATAAAAGCGTTCAGCTAAATGACTAAATGTAAATAGTAATAAAAGCGTTCAGCTAAATGACTAAATGTAAATAGTAATAAAAGCGTTCAGCTAAATGACTAAATGTAAATAGTAATAAAAGCGTTCAGCTAAATGACTAAATGTGAATAGCGGTGGTTTTACCACTTCCTCTGCGTAGTCCGTGGGCATGACTATCTGCCTCCCGTTCTCCCGGACTGCATTGTTGGGTGGCGGTGGCGTCTCCTCCCCCCAGCCGGGCTTCTGAGACTGCAGCCAGTGCTCATACAGCTGATCCAGGTCTGGAACTGAGGGAGAGAGAGAGAGAGAGAGAGAGAGCGTGATGAGAGAGTGATGAAGGAGAGAGAGTGATGAAGGAGAGCGTGATGAGAGTGATGAAGGAGAGAGAGAGTGATGAAGGAGAGAGTGGTGAAGGAGTGGTGAAGGAGAGAGAGAGTGATGAAGGAGAGAGATAGTGATGAAGGAGAGAGAGAGTGATGAAGGAGAGAGAGAGTGATGAAGGAGAGAGAGAGTGATGAAGGAGAGAGTGGTGAAGGAGTGGTGAAGGAGAGAGAGAGTGATGAAGGAGAGAGATAGTGATGAAGGAGAGAGAGAGTGATTAAGGAGAGAGAGAGTGATGAAGGAGAGAGAGAGAGCGTGATGAGAGAGAGATGAAGGAGAGAGAGAGTGATGAAGGAGAGAGAGAGTGATGAAGGAGAGAGAGAGTGATGAAGGAGAGAGAGAGTGATGAAGGAGAGAGAGTGATGAAGGAGAGAGAGAGCGTGATGAGAGAGAGATGAAGGAGAGAGAGAGTGATGAAGGAGAGAGAGAGTGATGAAGGAGAGAGAGAGTGATGAAGGAGAGAGAGAGAGCGTGATGAGAGAGAGATGAAGGAGAGAGAGTGATGAAGGAGAGAGAGTGATGAAGGAGAGAGAGCGTGATGAGAGAGTGATGAAGGAGAGAGTGGTGAAGGAGAGAGAGTGATGAAGGAGAGAGTGATGAAGGAGAGAGAGTGATGAAGGAGAGTGTGAAGGAGAGAGTGTGAAGGAGAGCGTGGTGAAGGAGTGTGATGAGTGGTGAAGGAGAGAGAGAGTGATGAAGGAAAGAGTGTGAAGGAGAGAGTGGTGAAGGAGTGTGATGAGTGGTGAAGGAGAGAGAGTGATGAAGGAAAGAGTGTGAAGGAGAGAGTGGTGAAGGAGAGAGAGTGATGAAGGAAAGAGTGAAGGAGAGAGAGTGATGAAGGAGAGTGTGATGAGTGGTGAAGCAAACTCACTGTTGTTCTCCTTCATATATGTCCACAGGTCCTTCTCCTCCCCGCTGTGGGCGAAGGTGCAATTTCCGATGTACTGGCACTTCTTGCCTGCCGTCACATGCATGCAAATCTAGGAAAGGGGGGGGGGGGGGGGGGGGGGGAGACACAAGCAATCATTTGCATCAAAATGGTAATCCCATGGTTCAAGCATCTAGTATTTTGCATAATGCTCGTCTGTGATCCGATGTTATGTAGTAAACAGGCTTCTCTCACATCGAAGGTAAGGGCCTTGGTTTGAGACTGAGGACTGAGGCTTTAACTGGTCAACTTAGTTTATTGCACAGACATTGCCATCTTATCTTAAATGTTAAAGAATGTTAACATCTTAAGCCCGACGGGTCCGGTTACCGGACCCAAGCCATACATCCATCCATCTCGACAGACTGAATGAATTACCATGTTCATGTCAATTTTACATGTCTGGTCATTTTTAGCATGGCGTTATTCACAGTCAAAGATGAAAAATAAAAGAAAATAGACTTTATATTCTCCTTTGGTTCATTACAATTTACTCAAGCCTAGTAACAGACACTGTGCATACATTCCATGAGATACATAGATCAGGGATGTGATTGCGCCTTAAGAAAAAAACCTGAACATTTTCTAAACTATCTTATTTTTATTTTTATAAACACTCCATTTGAATGAATGAACACATTTTATTTGTATATATTGAACTGTTCACAGGGAAGAGGAAGGTGGGAGAGGAAAGGGACAAAGATGATGACAAAATGAATCAAATATATCAGTGTCCCCCTAAAAGATTTAAAGGGCTCAAAGGGGTCATCCTGGCTCAAACACTAACGTTAGGACCTTATCTTTTCTTCTTTGCAACCAGATTGTGCAACACTTATGAAAATCTGTTATGCAAGAATAGCAAGGTCTGATAAATGTTGCTTTCGCGTTTCACTTAGACCAGGTGGAAAAACAATCAAAACATATTAAAAATATATATATTTGAAAAAAAAAAGAATTTAAATTTTTTTATGAATATTTTTTTATCATAAAAACGAAAATCCGGTTAAAAACAGAGAAATCACATCCCTGATAGATGTCCCTAGATACCAAAAACATGCAAATGGACCTTGTAGAAGTGGAGCAATCTTCCATTTACTTATGTATTTTTAGGCGGATTTTCAGAAAATAGGGCTCTGGGCATAAGAGGTTAAACATCTTGTTGACTTATGCATCCCTAAATGTAATGATTGTACATTTTAGTTTTGTATAGCGTTTGGTCTTCATTCTTTAACTTTTTTACTGTATGAAGCACAATCTCAGGAGGCTCATACAGAAGAACCAAGCATTTCACTGTAACGTACATTATGTGACAAATAAAACTAAACTTTTTCAGCACTAAGATTGTAGGTTCAGCCAAGGATCCTTCAAAACATTGTTTTGCTGCCAACGTTAGGTGAAACTGAAACGGGACAGGCTTTAAGAAACGCAAGGATACCTCAAACTGAGACGGGATGGGCTTTAAGAAACACAAGGATACCTCAAACTGAGACGGGATGGGCTTTAAGAAACACAAGGATACCTCAAACTGAGACGGGATGGGCTTTAAGAAACACAAGGATACCTCAAACTGAGACGGGATGGGCTTCAAGAAACACAAGGATACCTCAAACTGAGACGGGATGGGCTTTTTAGAAGGAAGCTGTCGGACGGTCGTCCACTTCTTGCGCTCGGTGGAACTGACGAGCACCACCCGCCTGTCTTTGGACCACCTGGTACAGATCACAAGTAAACAAATGCCTTTTTATACAACAAGTACACAAGTCACGTACGTCACATCTTTACATGGTTCAAGTTACAGTTCCAACGACCACACAACGCGGTCGTGGGATTGGCTTTCCGCACAGTAAGTAAGTAAGGTTTATTTATATACGGTAGCACCTTTCACAGATCAGGGTCACAAAGTGCTTCACATTAGGGATGTCCGATATTGGCATTAAAATGTAATATCTGAAATTATCGGTATCGGTTAAAAAAAATATATATATATATTTTTTAACATTTATTTAACCTTTTTTTACCCAGGCTCCTAAATCTTTTTAGAGGGCATCTTAATAAAGAGCGTGGCAGCAGCAATAACGAGAGTCACACACATGCGTTACCAATTCTATTATGTCTCGCTCTCAGGACATAATGCACTAGGCTTGGGCGGTATGACAGTATTAAGGTATAGCGGGGTATTTAGAAATACAGACGGTATTGATTTTCAATACCGTCCGTCACCGTCAAAATCACAGATGCGCTTCAGTTTCTATAACAGTGAAACGGAGTTGAGTGTAGTGCACACACGCGCCAGCAGAGGGCGAGACCGCTCTAGTGGAGCGAGTGGGTCACAACGGTGTTCACGGTTTACGGTAATGTTGCGACAGTGCTGTGAAAATACCGTAAAGCGTTGTGATGAGAGCAGTGTTGTTGTGGTGCACTGGTGGAGCAAGCAAATAATCCGTCTCTTATTATATGTGAACTAAAGAGTACAAGGTTTACACAACAGCCCCCACCCGCCTTTTTATTGTATTTGTACCGTCCTGTACTATCCGCTGTCAGCTGTTTATCTCTCTCTGTGAGCTACTGAGCTTGAATAACTAGCGTTAGCTCACGTTAAGTAGCGTTAGCTCTGCGGCTAATCTTAGATTACCCTGAACTAAATCAATGACTAGGTTATAAAGCATTCGAGTAGTTTTCACTGCACATAGAAGTAGCCAAACAACGGGAGCATTTTGGGAGCATATCACCAAAACCCAGGCAATTTCTAGCCCTTAAGGAATCAAATAGTCTGCCATGGCTATAGGCTAGATGCTAACGCTAAAACGGTGCAGGCTTCTACCGGTGCGGGACTACCATTCTGAGAGCTGACGATGATTTGTTTACTTGGTAACACGTAAACCCCCCCCCTGATGAAAATGAAAGTCATACGTCAAATACCGTGCACCGGGGTATTATAACATAAAGGTTTGCCGGTGTGAAAAAAAGGATACCGCCCAAGCCTATAATGCACAACAATATACCGGATGCCTAACGTCAGTCAAAACAGTCAAGTTACCGTTTGTAATAATTACATTACCTCCTGCAGCAGGTCTCTCCGCTCATGGATACTAGTCTATGAACGCTACGCAAAAGTGAGTTGGCACTATTTGGAAATGTACAAAACACGAAGCACTGTTTTTTTTTTTTATATCTTTTTAGATAACGCCCATCCAGAGTATGCAGGCTCTGTTCAGCAGCATCAGCCACATTAAAGACACAGAGGACATCGTCATCAGCATCACATTAGACTAGGGCTGAGCCCAAACGTTGAGTTGGCGTTCAAATTCTAAATCAACATTCGAATTTTAAATCTTTTTTATGCGTCTATTCATTCTGTTTAAACCAATGGGGTTTTTCTTCACAGTTGCAGATAAATGTTAGGCTACACTAATATTATAGTATATGACTAGTCATAAAAAGTTAAATAAAACATTTATCATAAATGATGTAGCCTGTCTGCATCCGCTTGGCGCTCCATCAAGACGTCCCCATCACTTTCGTACCAACCGTGCCCTTATTGGATTATTTATGTTGACGAAACTGACAAGTTATATTCATTAAAGAAAGTTGATTTAATAAAAAAAATACTAATTTAATCAGATTAATCCCTTTATTCAAATTGAGGATTTAGTTTGAGGATATTTTATAATTTCCTTTTAAAATATATGTACAAATTTATATATTTTTTTAGATTTGTGTTTATTTTATTTGAATTTTTTTGTAATTAAAAACGAAGGTTCGAACGTCCGTTCGAAAAACCCTGACGAAGTTCGAAGCCTTCGGGCACAGCTCTACTTTAGACAGTGCTTTGAGAGGTGCATGTCCCAGGGTGCAGGCTCTTACGTGTGTCTGGCCTTGAAAGTCTTGAAAGTTTATGCCGGTGCACCGATGCGAATCAGTGAATCGTAACATCATTAGTACAGTGCTTTGAGAGGTGTATGTCTCAGGGTGCAGGCTCTTGTTTATGTCTCAGGGTGCAGCTCTTACGTGTGCCTGGCCTTGGCCGTACAATACTTCTTGTTCTTGTCCGCTTCGCTCAGCTGGCCGTTCCTCCAGCACTGACCGCAGACGAACTGCAACTTCAGGTTCGGGGGTCCGAACTTCTTCTGCACGGGCGGATACTGCTAATAAAGACACAGAAAGACGAGATGAGATATTGAAACCGGCTTGGGTCAATCCAGGCATCCTAGCAGCAGGGGGGGGGAGGGGAGGTACAGGTATGGGAAGGGTAATAGAAGACATAGATATTTATAGGCAATACAATTATAGTACAGTAGAAAAGTAAAAATAGGCAGTGTAAACAATAAATAGGCAGTGTAAACAATATAATTAACTCTGAATATACGCATGAATATATATACGAATATACACATCTGAGCAAGTAGGCAGTGTGATCAAAGGTGCAGAGGAGGGTCTCGTGTGCCCCATCAGTTATATTATACGTTACAATAAAAGGATGAATTGGTTGTCAGATCTTAACACTTTCAGTGCCGGCCATAACGTTGATTAATGTCCTTGAGTGCCACCATCCACTTCAACGATAGCGTTAAAAACGCATAATCTATGTTTTAAATTATGTGTCTAATCTGCCCGTCGCTTATCAATGACTTGTTTGCAGTCAACATTGTCGAAACGGATTTTATTTATTTTTTATTTTATTATTATTTTTTAATTGGTTCATATCTTTTTTATAGCATTTCGAAAAGCTATAGTTTTCTCGAAAATCTTCGGAAAATAGAAAGATTCCCTCATAAACGGCATTTATTGGAATATTCTCGAATACACTAGACACGTTGTCATTTGTCGGCCTATTTATGAATCGTTTTCAAATAAACGCTAGATTATCGATAGTATACGTGTACTTATGCACCCTATAGAAGCGAGCTGAGAAATCGATTACCTCATTTCCTCAACATCACACACACACAGACACATACGGGACACGCTGTTATCTCAGTGAATACAGCTCTGATTATCCTAAAACTGGTACTCCTTACCTTAGATCAGATATTCTCCAAAAAGATTATTCCAATTCCTGATCGCCATTCCAAATATCGATCGCGTTTATTGATTGATTATTGGCTGCTGTAAATATATATTCAAGGCTGCTTTCCAACTCGTGATCACTTCCATGTTAATCAGATCCCTCGCCAGCATAATGGAGCCAGTTGGCTCCCCCCACACAGATCCACCAGTCTAATCGAATGGCCTGCAGTTACACAGGGATAGACGATAGGGGGCGGTATTTTCCCATCTGAGCTCCTAGAGGGGCTGCTGTACCAACGGGAGACTCGGTTGATGAAATATGAATTCAGATCGCTAATAAAAAAATCAAACGACAATTCACGTTGTCGGCACTCAACAGGGGGCATGAAAAGACGACATAACACGTCGCTGGCACTCAAGTGTTAAAGGGAGTATCTGCAGTAGAATTTAAATTAAAAAATAAACGTTATTAATTAGGCTCAACTTTTTGTCTATTCCATTTTAAGATGCCTATTGTATTTGTCACATAATGAGTCATTTCAGTCCATCAATGTCCCGTCACTTCCATCACTTGATTTCTTATAATGGGTGGAAGATCCCGTTAACAATTTATCCAAATTAAATTTTCATTGGTAGATACTAATAATAATAAATAGAATTTGTATTGCACTTTTTGTTCACTGGGATCCCAAAGTTCTACAGGGTTAAAACAGTCAAAATAAAATACAGAATAAAAAAAAAAAAGATAAAAATAGAACAGTTAAAAACATATAAACTGGAAATTAAAGACAACAGGACAAGAAAAAAATAATATCACAAGAAAGAAATTAAAATAAAAAGCTAACAGTGCCTTTTGAAACAGATAGGTGCTACTATACTAAAGGATTTGGTTAGCTTTTTCTTAGAAGATAAAACCATTAAGACAATTATATAGGTCTAACTTCACTTGGAGGTTAAGCCGAGAAAGTGTTAATGTAAAAAAGAACAGTCTATTCTTATTTCTGACCCGATATTACGCCAAGTGGCAACATTTTTAGTTAGCTAGACTAAATAAGTAGCCAGGTGGCAGTCTGTCGCAGTGGGAACGAACCTAGGAGGCCAGAGGTCACGGTATATTGAGCTTGAGATGCCAGAAAGGGAGATAACCGAAGAAGACTGTGATAACAAATGGAATATTATGCCAGAGAGAGAGAGGATCTTTGCTTCTTCTGTATGGCAGCTCACACACAGAGAGAGAGGATCCACAGAGAGGACCGGAGAGCAAACTAATCCATTTGTAACATTTTGTCGTTTATGCCAATAAACCCGTGTTAATAAACCTGTGCCAATAAAGCCTCTGTGTCGTATATTATCTCAAGGGGAGATTTAATTTGAGTGCCTTTTCTTCATCAACAAAACCCACACAACGCAGAGTCCTATCCGGGAGGAATACAGGATAACAGGGTTCCCACAGACAAATTCAAGGGCTTTCAAGTACTTTCCCAAGCACTATTTTCATTTTGAAAGGGCATTTAAAAGCGGTTTGTTTAATTGAAAAATCAGGATTCAATATTTATGGTTTAAAACCAATTTTCGACAATTAGTTATACTTTAGATAAAAAAAATTTGATCATGTTCAAATTGAACGTTCAATGCGAATGGTTGATTTGAATTCCAAGGACTTTCTAAGCACCTTGTTAAAAAATGGGCTGTTTTGAAGGAATTCCAGACCTCTACTTTTTTGTGTGTAAAAAATCAAGCACTTTAAGCACCTTGTGCGAACCCTGGGATAAGTAACATTAATTAAAAGCCATGGAATTCTAACAATAGCCAAAGCCATCCATCCCAGTGGTGGTACATGCATGCAAATCACGAGACGATGAACAACGAAGAAGCTACTGATGTAACTCTCACCTGGGCTCCTTGCAGGCTGGTCTCTATGCACCAATACTTTCTGGCTTCTTGGACAATACTTTCATGAGTGATGCCTGTGATGCAAAAACAAATGAACGAGTTAGAATAGAACCAGCAACATCTCATGAACTAGACCGGGTCACTCCTGGCTCAGGACAGGGTGGAAGTAACATAAGCAGTGGTGTAGCCCGAAAGTGTATCAGACAGCTAGTACAACCCTGTCACTAACCTACATTAAAGTTCCAATGGCTGGTTCAACCCTGTCACTAACCTACATTAAAGTTCCAACGGCTGGTTCAACCCTGTCACTAACCTCCACTCAAGTTCCAATGGCTGGTTCAACCCTGTCACTAACCTCCACTCAAGTTCCAATGGCTGGTACAACCTTGTCACTAACCTCCACTCAAGTTCCAATGGCTGGTACAACCCTGTCACTAACCTCCACTCAAGTTCCAATGGCTGGTACAACCCTGTCACTAACCTCCACTCAAGTTCCAATGGCTGGTTCAACCCTGTCACTAACCTCCACTCAAGTTCCAATGGCTGGTACAACCTTGTCACTAACCTCCACTCAAGTTCCAATGGCTGGTACAACCCTGTCACTAACCTCCACTCAAGTTCCAATGGCTGGTACAACCCTGTCACTAACCTCCTCTCAAGTTCTAATGGCTGGTACAACCCTGTCACTAACCTCCACTCAAGTTCCAATGGCTGGTTCAACCCTGTCACTAACCTCCACTCAAGTTCCAATGGCTGGTTCAACCCTGTCACTAACCTCCACTCAAGTTCCAATGGCTGGTACAACCCTGTCACTAACCTCCACTCAAGTTCTAATGGCTGGTACAACCCTGTCACTAACCTCCACTCAAGTTCCAATGGCTGGTTCAACCCTGTCACTAACCTCCACTCAAGTTCCAATGGCTGGTTCAACCCTGTCACTAACCTCCACTCGAGTTCCAATGGCTGGTACAACCCTGTCACTAACCTCCACTCAAGTTCCAATGGCTGGTTCAACCCCGTCACTAACCTCCACTCAAGTTCTAATGGCTGGTTCAACCCTGGCAGTTGACCAAATGACAAATGGTAGAGATGCATGTCTGGATGCATTTTTGGATTTAAAGAGTAAGATTATGAAAAGAAGAACTGTAATAAGAGGCTTACGATACATAAAAGTATAAATTACTAACTAAACTAACTCCTCTACTTCGTTGGAACTTTGAATTTCAGGGAAAGAAGTGACAGCCTTAGTAGTATGTGTGGTACCAACAAGCAAACCATGTAGCAGGTATTTCCCATATTTCACTGTATGCCCTGGTATGTATGTGACAAATAAACCTCTTGAATCCTCTTGAATCTTTCCCTAAACATGCCACATTGTGTTTTTAAGTTGCAGGAAATGACAGCAAATGGCTTCTTTATTGCACATTCTTTGCTGCCCCCCTTCAGACCACCCCTTAGTTGCACCGGGGAAAGCCCCGACTAGCATGGCTCCGTTGCCCCGACTAGCATGGCTCCGTTGCCCCGACTAGCATGGCTCCGTTTCCCCCGACTAGCATGGCTCCGTTGCCCCGACTAGCATGGCTCCGTTGCCCCGACTAGCATGGCTCCGTTGCCCCGACTAGCATGACTCCGTTGCCCCGACTAGCATGGCTCTGTTGCCCCGACTAGCATGGCTCCGTTGCCCCGACTAGCATGGCTCCGTCGCCCCGACTAGCATGGCTCCGTTTCCCCCGACTAGCATGGCTCCGTTTCCCCCGACTAGCATGGCTCCGTTGCCCCGACTAGCATGACTCCGTTGCCCCGACTAGCATGGCTCCGTCGCCCCGACTAGCATGGCTCCGTCGACCCGACTAGCATGGCTCCGTTCCCCCGACTAGCATGACTCCGTTGCCCCGACTAGCATGGCTCCGTCGCCCCGACTAGCATGGCTCCGTCGCCCCGACTAGCATGGCTCCGTCGCCCCGACTAGCATGGCTCCGTTGCCCCGACTAGCATGGCTCCGTTGCCCCGACTAGCATGGCTCCGTTGCCCCGACTAGCATGGCTCCGTTGCCCCGACTAGCATGGCTCCGTTGCCCCGACTAGCATGGCTCTGTTGCCCCGACTAGCATGACTCAGTCGCCCCGACTAGCATGACTCAGTCGCCCCGACTAGCATGGCTCCGTTGCCCCGACTAGCATGACTCCGTTGCCCAGACTAGCATGACTCAGTCGCCCAGACTAGCATGGCTCGATTGTTGGGTCTCGACAAAGAGCATCTTTATCTTTATTTCGAACATGTAAATAAATACAAACGATATAAAATCAAAACAAATAATTGATTTCAAGAAAAAAAAAAAAAAAACATAACTCAATTTACATGTTCGAAAAGGAGTAGGAAGTATACACTTATTTAATCCTACCCCTTTTCCACTACTCAAATGTGTACTAATTTAAAACCTTACAAAACAAATATATATATATGCAAAACAAAAACTATATGTAAAACATGAAATAAAATAAAAATGTAAACACCCGTGAATGTCAAATCCCTTCCTCATCCCTGTACCCCGTGAACATCATTTCCTTATAATTCAGTTTGAATTGTCTCATATTTGGACATTGCTTTAGCACCACATTCAGACATCTCACCTAGCTCGTGCTGCATTCCCCAGACCTTCAGCTCGATCAGGCTGTGGGCGTAGAAGCAGTCGTCCTCCCGCACGCAGCCGTAACGCACCTCGTGACGACAGAGGTCCAGCTGGCACAGTGGGTTCAGGGGGCGCACCTTGGAGTAACGCACCGTGTTCTCCTTTAGAATGTGGACCAGGCACCTGGTGGCGGGGGAAGACATGCGCTTTATTAAGGCTCGCAATGCATTGTACAGCTTTGCTCTAGCGTCGTCGTCACGATACCAACGTGTTGACTTTGATACAGATACCAGTATCACAATACCGTTTTTTATTTATTTGAATTTCTTAAACAATAACGATACCCTAGCAAAAACCTAAAATATCAGGAGAAGTTATAGAATATATTAGATGACAGAACATGGAACATTCTTTATTATTCTAAAAGTATCGATACTAATACAATTCCTGCAACAGGAAGTACACCTGGGTGATTTAGAACCTTTGGGTTGTCAAGTTGAAACAGTCTACTGTCATCAGCAAACATTGCGACAGGAAATACACTTTGGTCCATTTGGAATAGTTCCGTTTATGTTTTCAAACTTTTCATGTTAGAAAAAGGTCTATACTGGTTATACATACACACTCACGCTACATTCTAATCGTTTAGATAAAGACTAATAATGTTATAAACCATCAAAGACGATGGTTTAGAAGTGGTAGGAGTGTGACGGTGCTTACTTATGATCTTCAAAGTCGTGCTTCGTCACTGGATGAGAGCAAAGCGAGGGGTTTTCCTTGTTGGCTTTGCTGATTATTCTGGGTCTGTGATCAAAGCATACCTGGAGACAAGATCATATGTATTAGAAACATAAATGTAGTACAAAAACAATTCATTATCCAATGTGAAATTATATTAAAAAAGGTGCTGTAAGTGGTATTTTATTTGTTAAAATAAGTAGTTTGTTAATAGCTCTACATTCCAACAGCCATCACTGATATAGAGTGTTTAGTCCCTCCGCTCTGCAGTAAACACTAAATACATTTCCTGGTATCCCTTCCCACTTTATCCAATCAGGAAAGATAACTCCACACTGGAAAAATAATTGAAACAAGTAAAATAATCTGCCAGCAAATTTGGCAAGATTTCTTGAAATAAGTAAAAATATCTAGGGTTCTCTCTCCCGATTGGATGAAGTTGGAAGAGATACCAGTTATTTTGTGTTTACTGCAGAGCGGAGGGACTGGGAGACCCATGTTACTGACCAGACACTCTATATCAGTGATGGCTGTCAGAATGTAACAAAGGAATACCACTTCACCTTTAACTATAAGACTAGATGGCTACCGATCTATGAAATCTGTATTACTTGAAGTCCTGAGGCCCAATGTGTTTTTGCAAAGTTCTTTCCCCCCAAACAGTTTATTGCCAAAGGTGGTTGGCCAATTTGAGGCAGTACCAGCAAACAAAACTAAAAACAAACCGATCTTTCAGGCCGGAGTGTCTGGAAATATACACATGAGTGAGAGACACAACGCCGTCAAGAGCGTTACCGTTACGCGGACAGATCAGATCAGAAGTTCATTCACGTATTCGAAGCCAAGAGAGCAGTAAATGGCTGCATATATACAACAGCTTTTATCCAAAGCGGTTTATAATTTGTTCCTCACATTTCACCATTTCACTCAGACGTTCACACACCGACAGCCTACATGTAGCCACAACAACCGGTACATCCTCAAGGCTCTTTCTGACGGCCTTACACCCTCAAGGCTCTTTCTGACGGCCTTCCAGCCTCAAGGCTCTTTCTGACGGCCTTCCAGCCTCAAGGCTCTTTCTGACGGCCTTACACCCTCAAGGCTCTTTCTGACGGCCTTACACCCTCAAGGCTCTTTCTGACGGCCTTACACCCTCAAGGCTCTTTCTGACGGCCTTACACCCTCAAGGCTCTTTCTGACGGCCTTACACCCTCAAGGCTCTTTCTGACGGCCTTACACCCTCAAGGCTCTTTCTGACGGCCTTACATCCTCAAGGCTCTTTCTGACGGCCTTACACCCTCAAGGCTCTTTCTGACGGCCTTACACCCTCAAGGCTCTTTCTGACGGCCTTACATCCTCAAGGCTCTTTCTGACGGCCTTACATCCTCAAGGCTCTTTCTGACGGCCTTACATCCTCAAGGCTCTTTCTGACGGCCTTACACCCTCAAGGCTCTTTCTGACGGCCTTACATCCTCAAGGCTCTTTCTGACGGCCTTACATCCTCAAGGCTCTTTCTGACGGCCTACACCCTCAAGGCTCTTTCTGACGGCCTTACATCCTCAAGGCTCTTTCTGACGGCCTACACCCTCAAGGCTCTATCCGACGGCCTACATGTAGCCACAACACTCGGCACATCCTCAATGGTGGCGGAGAGGAGGAGCCTTGCTAAGCTCCAGGTCATCAGGGACAACCCCTCCCACCCACTACACACAGACTTGGCTGACAGGAGGAGCACGTTCAGTGCCAGGCTAACACTCCCTAAATGTAGCACTGAACGGCACAGGAAGTCCTTCATTCCGACAGCCATCAGACTTTACAATTGCATCACTGTGCCTCACTGCATCACTGAGCACAGAGTGACAATTACCATCTTCCTGGACTTTTAAAACAACACTGATCAATATTACACTTACTATAAACTTCTGTATATTTTATTCTATTCTTAGGCAATTTGTTTTGTTATTCGTGACTTTGTTCCGTCTAAATGTTTAATGTGAGCGATTTGTAGTGTCAAATTTCCCTCGGGATGATTAAAGAATTTTTATTCTATTTCTATTAGTACCGCGCTGCGTCGCAGATCGGCCGACCCGAGTTCGATTCCCGGACCCGCCGTTATTTGCCGATTGTCTTCCCCTGCTCTCTCTCCCGTTTCACCCTCACTGCATCTGTCGGTCATGGCTGACCAGGAAAAGCAATAAATGCTAAAAATTTTTTTTAAATAAAATAAAAAAATACAGAATGCGTTTTAAACTGTTTTTAGATTAGCTTTAATGTCCTATTTTTCTGTTTCTTTTCTGGCTTAAACATCTAGCCCAGGGACTACAACTGAAAACTAGCAACCCTGCTAATGTTGGCATATTTACAGTTTTTACTATTTGTATACGTTTATAAATGTATAAGCTGTTGATTGATATGCACTGTCCCTGATCAAATAAACTGAGTAAACTAAACTAAATTCATATCTTGGCGACGCGTCCCTCACTTCTAGGGCCGAGCCCAAACGGTCAAACTAGGGCTGTAATGCTTTCACTTGAGATTAATTTAAATGATTTAAAGCATTAAAATAAATTAATCTAGATTAATCTATGGAGTGAAAAATCTTCAATTTTAGCACCGCGGATATAAGAAAGAAGTCTAGCTGAGTCAATGTTGATTTTGTTGAACATTTGTATTTCACAGGAGAGAAACTGTATTCAAAGAAAGCTATTAAAATAGTCTTTGAATCTAAATATACTTTTTGTGTTGATTTTACATTAATTCCATGATTTTACTCAAGTAAATATCTGTTACAAGCTTCGGGCTTAAGTAGAAAAATGCAATTTTTTATCTAGATTAATTACAGAAAATTGAGATTAATTAATTAATTTTTTTGTATCTATCGACAGCAGTAGTTCAAACGTTTGGACCTTCTTTCGTTATGTTGGCATTCGAATTCTAAGGGTGCTTTCACACCAGAGCCGTTTGGTCCGGACTATCGGACCAGAATTCGATAGTCCGCTTTTTTGGGGTGGTGTGAATGCGCAGTCGAACTCTGGTGCCGACCAAACACGCAAACTCTGGTCCGCCCGACCAAACACGCAAACTCTGGTCCGCCTGAAAACGTAGGTCTCGGTTCTCTTCATCGGACCAAACGTGGACCAAATATAGGAAGTGAGTCACGACTCTCACGAGCAGAGCGCTAAATTACTACCTAACCAATCAGATCTGCGATATGAGGTAGCGTCACGAGCAGAGCAATGTGTGTGGACAAGAGGCGGGTTGCCTGTAAGGAGGGGCTTTTAGAGACCCATGTTTGCTTCGAAAAGAGGGACATCCTCTCAATATGCGGGACGCGGGACATTCGGTCAAATGGTGGAACTGGAGTCAGACAGGGCTCGCAGTCACACACACACGCGCAAAAAAAAAACTCCTCACCGGTCAACCTCACCGGCGCTTCATGCAATCAAACTGAGAGACCGTCCGCTCCCCGACACTCTGTCCGCTACACTCCTCCCGCTGCGTCTACTACTACACACACACACACACAATAGAGCTCGCATTCACACACACACATTTTCACTCCAATAGACGAGCGCCCTTTTCGACCGCGTGACATTGTTCAGAAAGTTTGGTGCGCCTGACAAATTGCAATGTGAATGCAGACGAACCAAATGAAGAATGCAACAATGTTGCAACTTCACCCCCAGAATCGCACGAGTCCACCAAAACTATATGTGACCCGCCGTGACCAAACCCGATTTGATCCGCAAAGGGGGAGGTGCTCTGAAATGAAGAAAATGTCTTGCTGTTCAGAAAATCCTAAAAATCGAAATCTTGATTTTTTTTACATATTTGAATTGTCATTAATGTGTTCCCTTATTTGCCCTTAGTTGCAAACTTAAATACAACTTGTAAATGAGGTAATTATTGTTATAATAGTTCCACAAATTTTCTTCCAAGTGAGGAGAAAAACTACACGAGCGGGCTTGGGCCTGTCCACAGGGGCCAAGTACTGTACTTAATATGTGTTAACACACAGACGTCATTAGCTCTCCTTTCTCAGAGAGAGAATAACACACTATTAATACACTATCTTAATGTTATAATATAAGTTATAAGCAACGTAACGCAGTGTCTAAAAAAAAGATTAAAAAAAAAAGAGGCCTTGACGGCCAAAACGCGTGTTTTAACTTAATTAAAAACCATTAAAACACAGTTCGAATTTTATGAGCGAACGAATTTCGGTAGGGTGCATTTTTTCCAACCTAATGGCTAAAAGTAAATTAATTTAATACGGAAACGGAGTGATAAAAAATGGCTTTTTCATCGGAGCGAGAGAGAGATTCTTATTATTGTGGGAGCCCTGATGTAAACTGCGCTGGGGCGCGATGAGGCGCGCGTTAACCCTTTCACTGCCACACTACAGAAGCGCTTAGTAATGCTTCGTCTCAACTCCGTTTCTGGTAGAACTAGTGAGCGAATCTTTAATATTTTTTTTGATTCATATTCAGAGGTAATTCGTCGAGATATTTCTAATTGGTATTTATCAAAAATAAATATTAGAAATATGGTAAAAAAAACTATTTATCCGTTTTTTTATCCGTCACTACCACACTACAGAAGGTTACCCTTTCACTGCCACACTACAGAAGCGCTTAGTAATGCTTCGCCTCAACTCCGTTTCTGGTAGAACTAGTGAGCGAATCTTTAATATTTTTTTTGATTCATATTCAGAGGTAATTCGTCGAGATATTTCTAATTGGTATTTATCAAAAATAAATATTAGAAATATGGTAAAAAAAACTATTTATCCGTTTTTTTATCCGTCACTACCACACTACAGAAGGTTAACCTTTCACTACCACACTACAGAAGGTTAACCTAGTTGTTGTGTCTTTCACTACCACACTACATGTATTTACATCTAAATGCTTCTGGAGAGGCCATCAGAACATTGAACATTGACTTTAGCATGTCTATTTTTATCTCGTGTTATTTTAAATGCTAATAAAATCTTGAAACTTGATTTTGTCTCTTGTTTATTATCAGGGTCCCTTTCACTACCACACTACAGAAGGTTAACCCTTTCACTACCACACTACAGAAGGTTAACCTTTCACTACCACAATACAGAAGGTTAACCTTTCACTACCACACTACAGAAGGTTAACCTTTCACTACCACACTACAGAAGGTTAACCTTTCACTACCACACTACAGAAGGTTAACCTTTCACTACCACACTACAGAAGGTTAACCTTTCACTACCACACTACAGAAGGTTAACCCTTTCACTACCACACTACAGAAGGTTAACCTTTCACTACCAGACTACAGAAGGTTAACCTAGTTGTTGTGTCTTTCACTACCACACTACATGTATTTACATCTAAATGCTTCTGGAGAGGCCATCAGAACATTGAACATTGACTTTAGCATGTCTATTTTTATCTCGTGTTATTTTAAATGCTAATAAAATCTTGAAACTTGATTAAATTTCTTGTTTATTATCAGGGTCCCTTTCACTACCACACTACAGAAGGTTAACCCTTTAACTACCACACTACAGAAGGTTAACCTTTCACTACCACACTACAGAAGGTTAACCTTTCACTACCACACTACAGAAGGTTAACCTTTCACTACCACACTACAGAAGGTTAACCTTTCACTACCACACTACAGAAGGTTAACCCTTTCACTACCACACTACAGAAGGTTAACCTTTCACTACCAGACTACAGAAGGTTAACCTAGTTGTTGTGTCTTTCACTACCACACTACATGTATTTACATCTAAATGCTTCTGGAGAGGCCATCAGAACATTGAACATTGACTTTAGCATGTCTATTTTTATCTCGTGTTATTTTAAATGCTAATAAAATCTTGAAACTTGATTAAGTTTCTTGTTTATTATCAGGGTCCCTTTCACTACCACACTACAGAAGGTTAACCCTTTCACTACCACACTACAGAAGGTTAACCTTTCACTACCACAATACAGAAGGTTAACCTTTCACTACCACACTACAGAAGGTTAACCTTTCACTACCACACTACAGAAGGTTAACCTTTCACTACCACACTACAGAAGGTTAACCCTTTCACTACCACACTACAGAAGGTTAACCTTTCACTACCACACTACAGAAGGTTAACCTTTCACTACCACACTACAGAAGGTTAACCTTTCACTACCACACTACAGAAGGTTAACCTTTCACTACCACACTACAGAAGGTTAACCCTTTCACTACCACACTACAGAAGGTTAACCTTTCACTACCAGACTACAGAAGGTTAACCTAGTTGTTGTGTCTTTCACTACCACACTACATGTATTTACATCTAAATGCTTCTGGAGAGGCCATCAGAACATTGAACATTGACTTTAGCATGTCTATTTTTATCTCGTGTTATTTTAAATGCTAATAAAATCTTGAAACTTGATTACATTTCTTGTTTATTATCAGGGTCCCTTTCACTACCACACTACAGAAGGTTAACCCTTTCACTACCACACTACAGAAGGTTAACCTTTCACTACCACACTACAGAAGGTTAACCTTTCACTACCACACTACAGAAGGTTAACCTTTCACTACCACACTACAGAAGGTTAACCTTTCACTACCACACTACAGAAGGTTAACCCTTTCACTACCACACTACAGAAGGTTAACCTTTCACTACCAGACTACAGAAGGTTAACCTAGTTGTTGTGTCTTTCACTACCACACTACATGTATTTACATCTAAATGCTTCTGGAGAGGCCATCAGAACATTGAACATTGACTTTAGCATGTCTATTTTTATCTCGTGTTATTTTAAATGCTAATAAAATCTTGAAACTTGATTAAGTTTCTTGTTTATTATCAGGGTCCCTTTCACTACCACTACCAGTCACCAGACCCATTGTAATAACAAAGCCTCAGACTGGAAAGCTGCCAGGTGTTAATTGCCCTAGAGAGAGGGGGGCCATGGATTACAATGACTTCTGGGTAGTGTTGTAGTTGTTTCACTATTGTCACTGAATAGCCTGCTCGTCTCTTGAAGGCTATTATCTCTGAATACGTTTTGTGATAATCACCATGAATCATAGGAAGTAGCTTGCAAAGTATCCCACCAAAATGTTCAAGTGATGGCTTATTTTGAAGGTATGAATCTGTACTTTCATAATATGTAAAAAAAAAAAAAATGAAGATCCCTCAACATGACCCTGAAGTCCATACCTGGTCACATATGTGAAAGCGCCCTAAATCAACATTCGATTTTTTTTATGAGTCTATTCATTCCGTTTAAACCAGTGGGGTTTTTCTTCACAGTTGCAGATAAAGATTAGGCTACACTAATATTATAGTATTAAAACTGATTAGTTATATTCATTAACCCTTTCACTGCCGCACTACCAAAACGGATAACCCTTTCACTGCCACACGACAGCCGGTTAACCCTTTCACAACCGTCGGTTGTGTGATAGTAAAGGGTTAACCTTCTGTCGTGTGGCAGTGAAAGGGTTAAAGAAAGTTGATTTAATAAAAAAATTTAAAAGACTAATTTAAAATCAGATTAATCACTTTATTCAAATTGAGGATTTAGTTTGAGGATATTTAGTATTTTTTTTAAATTTAAATAAACCTTTTTTAGATTTTTTTATTTGTATTATTAACACATTCCCGGCCAACCACGTATATATATATACACGTGATTCGGCGCCAGCGCTTGACGGCCAACCACGTATATATATGTGGTAAACTCGTTTTTGCTTTTATTGCATTTTAATAACCTACTCAATGTCACAGAGCGGCACTGCAGACATACCCTACTCTTGAGATTCGGAAAAGTGCATTACCGGCCAGATCCTGGTAGTGGCGCTGTCTCGAGAATGGAGTACTCCTTGTTTTCAGACCGGATGTTATTTGTTTTTCATTCTGGCCTACTTTTTCTGTTAGCCTGAAGCTATGCCTTCATCAGATCGCATGGAATAGTTTTTGCGACGCCGAATTCAGTATGCAATAAAGGAATATAGCATCAGCCAATGGACATATCGATCTACCAGATGGCGATCAATAACTGGGACATCCTTTTTGGGATCCAACCGGCCACAGGTAAGAGCGATCTCAACTAAATTACAGCGTGATCGGGCCTTGCTCCGATAGCCAAGCCTCTCATCAGTGTATGAGGCTTCAATAACGAATGGCGTTATTGGTAATCAATAATAAAAAAAACAACTTCCCCCGCCCCCCTTTCATGCATTCATGGTGGAACATGACATCGATCATATGCATTTTGATTTTTATCTCTAGCTTGTGTAGGGCCGAAACGCCAATCGATTTAATGTTATTAGCTTAGCGCCCTGTAACTCGTTTTGCAGGAATTAGCCTAGACCAATCCGATATAACGTTCATATTCACGACGCTATAAAATGGGAATGTATTGATGAAAAAAATATTTCTTTATGGCATATTGAAGGGAAGGTTTATAGTGTCAATTGACAATGTGAATGGACACATAGCAATAATTTAAAATATAGATTTAGCTCTACAAACACCCTCACGCATAGTTAAACCTTGTTATGATAAACTGGCCCTTATAGAGTGGGCCCGTCTAATCCCCGTGGACGTCAATGTGTTAAAAACGAAGGTTCGAACGTCCGTTCGGAAAAACCCTGACGAAGTTCGAAGCCCAAAAACAGGCTTCGGGGGAAACGGCCCTACTCACTTCGCAGAGGAACATGAAGATGCCGTGGTGCTCTTGCAGGATCTTGGGGACAGACATGCGCAGGTTACAGTGGCTCCCGAACGGGTCGAAGAGCGCCTCCCTGGAGATGAAGCCCTTGCGCTCCAGGGTCCACACGTCGATCTCCTCCTGGCAGTAGGCGAAGGTGCAGTGGCCGGGGTACACGCACTCCTGTCCGATGGAGACCTCTACACAAAGACACAGCGACACACTTGCAGCCACACGTTCCGACATTGTTCCCCAGCGGTCCTAATTTGTTTTTAGCGTCGCCACGAGGACGGAACAAAACTGACATCATAAAACACAGGGCTCCCACAGACATTGCAAAATGACTTTCAAGTACTTTTCTAAGCACTATTTTCCATTTTAAAAGGGGCATTTAAAAGGATACAATTCACTTTTAAATGCAGTTTTTAAATTGAAAAGAAAAGTGATATTTATGGTTTAAAACCAATTTCCGACAATTAGTTACACTTTAGATAAAAACAATTATATTTCTTGATTCAGAACTATTTTATCATGGAACAAAACTTTCAATGCGAATGGTTGATTTGAATTTCAAGGACTTTTTCAGCACCTTGTTAAAAAGATTGGCCGTTTAAGGAATTCCAGGCATTGACTTTTTTTTTATCTTAATTTATCAAGCACTTTAAGCCCTTCAAGGACCTTGTGCGAACCCTGTAAACACCATTCATTTATTCGCTTGTATTCCTATGCTTTTTTGCTTTTAATTTTAAAATGTTCTTATGTACTTTAGATACCATTGCTAACATGTATGTATTTCATTAGATGTATATATAGCAATTATTCGCTTGTTCTATTCTCCATCCATCCATCATCCATAGCAACACCATTATATCACGGACCCCCTGATGGGGGATCCCCTTTGGTGGTTTTTGTTCTGGATCTATTGTGATGTTTCTTCTTGACCTGTAAAGCCCATGGGGGCAATTCCTTTGCGATTTCGGGCTCTACAAATACATTTGATTTGATTTGTTAGATCAGAAAAGGCAATCAATTGTCATTGCATTATCAACATCGGTTTATTAGTATTATGGTAACACAAGAATCCACAAGTTGAACACACAACCTACATGGCTATGGAGAGACTATCCAGTGAATCTAGTGGTGACGTGAGCGAGTCCAGACTGCAGGCCGAGCGAGTAGCCGCTGAACAGCGAGCCCTCAGATCATAAACCTACCCTTGCAAACGTTAGTAGGGTCTGAGCAGCGAGCTTCAGATCATAAACCTACCCTTGCAAACGTTAGTAGGGTCTGAGCAGCGAGCTTCAGATCATAAACCTACCCTTGCAAACGTAGTAGGGTCTGAACAGCGAGCTCTCAGATCATAAACCTACCCTTGCAAACGTAGTAGGGTCTGAGCAGCGAGCTTCAGATCATAAAACTACTCTTGCAAACGTTAGTAGGGTCTGAGCAGCGAGCTTCAGATCATAAACCTACCCTTGCAAACGTTAGTAGGGTCTGAGCAGCGAGCTTCAGATCATAAACCTACCCTTTCAAACGTTAGTAGGGTCTGAGCAGCGAGCCTCGGATCATAAACCTACCCTTTCAAATGTTAGTAGGGTCTGAGCAGCGAGCTTCAGATCATAAACCTACCCTTGCAAACGTAGTAGGGTCTGAGCAGCGAGCTTCAGATCATAAACCTACCCTTTCAAACGTAGTAGGGTCTGAGCAGCGAGCTTCAGATCATAAACCTACCCTTGCAAACGTTAGTAGGGTCTGAGCAGAGAGCTTCAGATCATAAACCTACCCTTGCAAACGTAGTAGGGTCTGAGCAGAGAGCTTCAGATCATAAACCTACCCTTGCAAACGTAGTAGGGTCTGAGCAGCGAGCCTCAGATCATAAACCTACCCTTGCAAACGTTAGTAGGGTCTGAGCAGCGAGCTTCAGATCATAAACCTACCCTTGCAAACGTAGTAGGGTCTGAGCAGCGAGCTTCAGATCATAAACCTACCCTTGCAAACGTAGTAGGGTCTGAGCAGCGAGCCTCAGATCATAAACCTACCCTTGCCAACGTAGTAGGGTCTGAGCAGCGAGCTCTCAGATCATAAACCTACCCTTGCAAACGTTAGTAGGGTCTGAGCAGCGAGCTTCAGATCATAAACCTACCCTTGCAAACGTTAGTAGGGTCTGAGCAGCGAGCCTCAGATCATAAACCTACCCTTGCAAACGTAGTAGGGTCTGAGCAGCGAGCTTCAGATCATAAACCTACCCTTGCAAACGTTAGTAGGGTCTGAGCAGCGAGCCCTCAGATCATAAACCTACTCTTGCAAACGTAGTAGGGTCTGAGCAGCGAGCTTCAGATCATAAACCTACCCTTGCAAACGTTAGTAGGGTCTGAGCAGAGAGCTTCAGATCATAAACCTACCCTTGCAAATGTTAGTAGGGTCTGAGCAGCGAGCTTCAGATCATAAACCTACCCTTGCAAACGTAGTAGGGTCTGAGCAGCGAGCTTCAGATCATAAACCTACTCTTGCAAACGTAGTAGGGTCTGAGCAGCGAGCTTCAGATCATAAACCTACCCTTGCAAACGTAGTAGGGTCCCACGTATTGGTTTTTCGTCGGTCGGGTTCGAATTAACTTCCACGTTTTGTCGGCGACGTGTTTGATTCTGCTGAGCAACCAGTCCTTCTTGCATTTGTGCTCCTCGGTGCGCAGCGTGTAATCCAGAACCGCGGGCCCTGTGGACAGAAGAGGGAGCATGTTACACCAACCAGAGCGCTCCCACACTAGGGCTGTCACATTATTTTCAAATGTACATAAAAACATGAGATTCGAACTTGAAGGGAGACATTCAAATAATTTTTTTTAAAATAATATTATAAAAATAATAAACAGTCAGGTTGTGTAGGTGAGACTGTGCTGAAAAGAATGATACCAAACATACCATGGTAAAAAAAAAAAAATTGCCAAAACTTTGAAAATAGCTTACTTTTTTTTTCTTACGTTTTAAATTTTTTTGCACTGAAATTCTGCAACGCATTTCGAATTCGATTTTTTTGTTGTTAAAGTGACAGCCCTACCCCACACACACACATC
This sequence comes from Notolepis coatsorum, assembly GCF_963971535.1. Taxonomy (NCBI): domain Eukaryota; kingdom Metazoa; phylum Chordata; class Actinopteri; order Aulopiformes; family Paralepididae; genus Notolepis; species Notolepis coatsorum. The sequence continues at coordinate 3,706,445 of NC_140178.1, forward strand.
CAACAGAGTAACACTGGACGGTGGTGTAGTGGTTAAGTGTCGCCTCACAGCAATAAGGTCCTGGGTTCGATTCCCGCTTGGGGACCAGGTTGCCAGGTACCTGCGGAGCGCTGGTTATAATAAAAGCTTTTCTATACATTCGTCTGATTAATTGAAAACTTTATTAACAGATTGCAGAATGGGTACAATACAATACAGCTCAGTGGACTGGAGGATGAAGACCAGAAAAAGACTTTCGGATTTTTTACATAAGGGTCCTCCATTTTCAATTCATCAAAACATTTAGAGACATACAAATATACAGTAGTTTCATAAAAAAAAGTAAAAAAAATTTAAATAAAAAGTATATATTTTTTTTGCCACAAATATCGGTATCGGCCGATTGTGTTAGTTGAACAATCGGTATCGGTGGCAAATTTTCACATCGGTGCATCCCTACACTTTACCGTTACATTTGCACTGTGGTTGGATGCCAAACCTCTTTTCATTGTACTGTATGATCACGATACATTTTAATCTAATAACAGGTTCATCTGTAACTAATTATTGCAGAGGCTGGGGGCGACAGTGGCTCGGGGAGGTAGAGCAGTCGTCTGGCAATCCGGAGGTTCCCGGTTCGATTCCTGCTCCTCCCGGGCAGCGTGTCGATGTGTCCTTGAGCAAGACACTTAACCCCTAATTGCTCCTGATGAGCAGGTTGGCACCCTGCATGGTTGCTCCGCCAACTTGTAAAAAGAATGTCTCACCTGTTTTGATGAAGCATAGCGAGCAAGCTTGCTTGAACTCGTGGGTCTCGGCCAGGGGGTTCTTGGCCAGGTCCACGTGGGACGCGTGGCCCTTGGTGTCGGGCATCCCCACCGCCATCCCCATGGGCTTGTCGTTGTTGTTCATCTGGGGAGAGAAGGAGGTCGTCAACCGGAGCAGCAGGACGGTGCAGAAACAGCAGCACGTCTAAACCAGTGGTTCTCAAACTACGGCACGGGTAGGTGACGGTGCACATTAGAAAGTAAAAAAAGTAAAAAAAATTTAAAAAATACTATGTTCTGGCAACATAGTTTGGCAAAATATGCCTCGTTTTCCTAATAAATAAGCATGATCAAGTTCAACAACGTGTGCTTTTATTTTGATATTCCTTGATTCCACATTGAAATTAGGCGACGTGGGGTCCCCAAAAGAAATCCTAAATGAAATGGGGTCACGGTATGAACAAGTTTGAGAAGCCCTGGGCCCTCATTTATCAACAATTCTTAGAAAGTGTTCCATTTTCATACGTAAGCACAAAATTTAGAATGCGTGTACGCACAGAAATATTGGGATTTATCAACCGTGCGTACACGGGTCCTACGCTCCTCCGTGTTGATAAATACCTCTTTGTTCTACCGTCAATGCTCGTGCATGATTATCCATATATGGTAATGAAACACCCCCCATGGGATGTGCAATAATGGACTGACCCGAGCGAACTATGAGAAACTTCACGAGAGATTGTTCACGGACGCGCTGTCTAACCAAGAAAACACAACCCGTGTTATGGGATAAATAAAAGGCTGACTTGTACACGGTGATGTCAGATATCAACGGCTCCCTAAGACCATTGCTGCAATTCTGCCTGGACAGCTCAAAATACTAATAAAGACCGTTCGTTGACCACTGTTTGGCGTTGGTGTGTCATTAACCATGCTGGAATATGAATGCCTTTATTAGTTGTGTTCGATTGGCTATAATATGATTTGTAGAGGCATCTATTTTGTTGTAGGCATTAGGTAGCCTATATGAATTACATATAGCCTACATTATGCAACAGTAACTTGCGCATATATAATAGCACATGGCACAGCCCTGCGAACCCTGCACAGTAAACTAACTTGATCATTAATCTAGCTGTTGTATCTTTACGCTTATGAAAACATTAAATAATATGTATAGGCTATAGGCCGTCGCTTTGCATTAATAGCCTATATTCTCAAATGGCATTTAATGGCTATCAGACTCCTCGCTATCCTCGCGGACGGACCAGTATACCTTATATCATATCATATTCATATCATAGTTTACTCTATCAGCCTATCCAGCATGTAATACGTTCTTTGTTAGAACTCAACTCATTATTTTGCGCATAGATTGCAGAAATACGGGAACGTTTTGATTTATATTAAAAGGCTTTGACATTGTAATACAAGTCATATCACCCACACGATATATGCTCTGTATCCAGAGCATGTATGCTTTTTATTCATTTAAGACACATTTATTGCAACAAGGGTTTTGTAATACACATACTCAACAAATAACCTCTGTTCTCGTTGCAATGCGTTTTTTTAATTCTTTCTTATACAGTAGGAAGGGGGAAGAACACTATCGTGGGTGGTTCATATGACTTGTATTCTGCTTACAGCTTCGAAATTCCACTTGTTTCGTTTAACGTTATGGCAAAGCCTTTTAAATATAATCAAAACGTTCCCGTGTTTCTGCGGTCTGTGCGCAAAATAATAACGAGTTTAGTTACGCGGAGCGCAGTCAGTCAGTACACCCTGTATATTCCGATAACGCTATATCATGCTGCATTCATTCGGAGAGAAAGACCTATTATTCCAAATGCTATTTATAGGGTTTTGACCATAATTACACTACTGTTGCTATTTTACAATGAACTACGGTTCATACAGAACACGCCAGTGTTGAAACTAATGCACGGAAGCTTATTTCCGCGTTGTAGTCTTCATATTCTACCGGTACGCATGCTTCTAGCTGTGCGTAGATATACGTACAAAGTCAAGCACAAGTTCAAATTGATAAGTCCCACACTTTGCTTAGAAATGATCGTACGCAGGGGTTACACACATATCTGTGCGTACGCAACGTTGATAAATGAGGGCCCAGGTCTAGAGACTAACCAACGCAGGGCTTTCCCTCCAGGATTACAGAGTCACAGCTAGGGGGTGGTCCGGAGGGGGGCTGTGCACACCCAAAAATACATTTGCTACAGAGATATAAATAAATGAATAAATGTAATTTAACTGTAATTCCGTGCAACTTAAAAACATAATTTCAATAAAATAGCAAACAAGGGTAAGTTTCAAATAAAGTTATTTATCCAAGTACAGTGTATAAGGCTGCACAATAGTTTAATGTTGACCACAAAAAACATGCAGTGGAACAGAGCAATCGCGTATTAGACAATGATTGACATGACTTGACTTGATGCGTCCGTTTCTAAACTGGCCCCAAGCTTTCACTACAAAATAAAGAAATCAAATCAATATAAATAATAATACAAAATGTAACGGTGGCGTTGGCACATTGTCATAGTGGCGCCGTGCCCCTATACCATTATTTAGGGAAAGCCCTGCAATGCTTGGTCACTATTAATAGCAAAGACAATCTGTACCTGAGAGATGGTGAACGAATGGTGACCACCACCATAATCTGGTGGTTTGGAAAAGAGGAGAGATCACAGTTAATACACCATATTTAACCTTGTAATCTAGCAAAGCCATACATAATATAAGCAGTCAAATCATTCACTTATTAGATCGGAAAAGGATCAAAGCATCATCAACATTGGTTTATTAGTGTTATGTTAACAAGATAATCTACAATTGATACGACATAACTGAACAAACTAATTTTAGCATTTTGTACTTTACGTTTTGTATATTGTATATTATGTATAGTGTTTGGTCTTTATTTTTACTGTATGAAGCACAATCTCAGGAGGCTCATACAGAACCAAGCATTTCACTGTAATGTACATGTACTTTATACAGGGTTCCCACAGACATTGCAAAATGAAATTCAAGGATTTTTATGCACTATTTTTCATTTTAAAAAGGGCATTTAAAAGGATACAATTCCCTTTTAAATGCTGTTTTTTTATAGAAAATAAAACCAGATCCAATATTTATGGCTTAAAACCAATTTCCGACAATTAGTTACACTTTAAATTAAAAAAAATATCAATTTCTTGATTCAGAACCATTTTTATCATGGATGAACAAAACTTGCAATGTGAATGGTTGATTTGAATTTCAAGGATGTTTAAGCACCTTGTTAAAAAAATTGCCGTTAAGGAATTGCAGGCCTCGACTTTTTTTGTAAAAAATCAAGCACTTCAAGGACCTTGTGCCAACTAGGGCTGAGGAGCCCAAACGTTCTGACCTTCGTTCGTTACGTTGACGTTCAAATTCTAAATCAACATTCGAATTTTAAATATATATTTTTTTTGTATGAGTCTATTCATTCCGTTTAAACCAATGGGGGTTTTCTTCACAGATGAAGATAAAGATTAGGCTACACTAATATTATAGTAGTGCTGTCAATAGATTCAATTTTTTTTACTAATTAATGTCACAATTTTCTGTAATTAATCTAGATTAATCTAGATTAAAAATAGCATTTTTCTACTTAAGACCGAAGCTTGTAACAGATATTTACTTGAGTAAAATCATGGAATTAATGTAAAATCAACACAAAGAAAGTATATTTAGATTCAAAGACTATTTTAATAGCTTTCTTTGAATAGTTTCTCTCCTGTGAAATATAAAATGTTCAACAAAACCATCAACATTGACTCAGCTAGACCTCTTTCTTAATATCCACGGCGCTAAGATTGAAGATTTTTCACTCCATAGATTCATCTAGATTAATTTATTTTAATGCTTTAAATAATTTAAATTAATCTCCAAAATTAAAGCATTCATTTTGACAACCCTACTATTATAGTATATGACTCTGCATCCGCTTGGCACTATATTATATTCATTAAAGAAAGTTGATTTAATAAAAAAGAAATTAAAAATACTAATTTAATCACTTTATTCAAATTGAGGATTTAGTTTGAGGATATTTTATATAAAAAAAACACATATATATATATAATAATGCATTTTTTTTTTAATTAAAAACGAAAAACCCTGACGAAGTTCAAAGCCCAAAAACAGGCTTCGGGGACGACAGCTCTAGTGCGAACCCCGATGTACTTTATATACGAGACAAATAAAACGTATAAAAGAACCGTGACACAAACCCCCGGTAACAACAACCTACATGTCATACCGGTGTGGTGCGAGTCGTTCATGGAGAGGCTGTCCAGCGAGTCGATGGGCGCGGCGAACGAGTCCAGGCCCTCCAGGCCGAGCGAGTAGCCGCTGGAGCTGCCGGAGCCGGGCTTGTTGTAGAGCGGAGGCAGGTTCACGGTGCACTGCTGCCGCTGTGGCACGTGGTGGAGGAACGGGTTGATGGGAGATGGCATGAGGAACGGACTGGAGGGCATGGAACCGCCCGAGGCAATACTGGTGGGCAAATGGATGGAACCCTTCACCGTGGGGATGGCCTGGAAGAGAGAGAGAGAGAGAGAGGGACAGAGGGTCAGAATCAGAAAGGTCTTTATTATATAGCAAATTATAGCAAATATAATGACTTCCTTTCTGGGGTTTTCAAAATAAAAGTGCGTTTATAGCAGCGGAAAACATTTATTTTGTACATTATCTAACGTTAACACGAACCTAAACTAACTTTAGGTTAGTTGTAACGTTAGTTTAGGTTTGTGTTAACGTTAGATAATGTACAAAATAAACGTTTTCCACTGCTATAAACGTTGCACTTTTATTTTGAAAACCCCAGAAAGGAAGTCATTATATTTGCTTTACCATCCTGTTCTGTGTTAGCTCCGAGCGTGCAGCAGTTAGTAGTATATTATCAATACCAGCCATTGGATTACAGTTTTCTAAATTGGGGAGGCTTTTAATAGTCAAGGTAAGAGGATTTTAAGTCATGGTATCCATAAACTTCAATCGGTTCGGATCCTTTGAAGGAATGAGAATATCAACAAACCTGTAGGGAACGTCAGGCTACTGTCCTCCCTCACTTCCAGTGATGAAGCTAAGCTATGCTAACGGAGCGACTGTTACCAAAGCTAAATGCATGCACAGAGACAAAAAAGGTATGTATCTTCTTGTCTAACTCCAGGGAAGATGTTAAATAAGCGAATTTCCCAAAATGGAGTTTTCCTTTAAGACGATCGACTGAGATCGGTTCCTTATTCCCCCCCATGTCCACCACAAAGTACTTGGGGCCCGTCATAGGGAGCCTGCAGTGGAGAACGGTGGGCATCATGACGGATGAACACATACCTCGCAATCATCAGGTCCTTAGGAATGTAGGACTGGGGAAGGCAGTGATGTGTGGGAACTGGGGCAAACACCCTCGCTGCATCCTGGAAGGCCGATCGGTGAGCTGTAGTGGACCAAGGGGCAGAGGAACCAGGAAGGAACCCCCCTGGGACCCTCAACGGTTGACCAAAAACCAATTCGGCTGAAAAGGACTGCAGGTCTTCTTTAGGGGCAGTACGCAGGCCCAACATGACCCACGGAAGACGGTCGACCCAGTTGCCGTCTGTGAGCGTGGCCCGGAGAGCGGCCTTCATGGATCTGTGAAAACGCTCACACATGCCGTTGGCCTTTGGGTTGTATGCTGTGGTACGATGGAGTTTCACCCCAAGTCTCTCGGCCACGGTGCTCCACAGCTCAGAAGTGAACTGGGATCCCCTGTCCAAAGTCAGGTCCAATGGCGTGCCAAACAGAGTGACCCAGGCGAAGATAAACGCCCGAGCCACCTCCGCAGCCGTTGTTGATGAGAGGGGAACAACCTCCGGCCACCTGGTGGTCCTGTCCACCATAGTGAGGAGGTGTGTGAAACCCTGAGACGGGGGAAGTGGGCCCACCAGGTCCACGTGGACATGGTCAAACCGCCTCTCTGGAATGAGAAACGGCTCCGGGGGGGCCTTAGTGTGACAATGTACCTTGGCACGCCGGCACGCCACACAAGAGGCCGCCCATACTTTGACGTCCTTCCTAAGGCCCGGCCAGAAGAACTTGGCCCCTACCAGCTTGACAAGACGACTTTACCCCAGGGTGTGAAAGGGCATGAATGGTGTCAAATACCCGGTGGCGCCAGTCAGTTGGAACCATGGGGCGGGGCTGGCCAGTGGAGACGTCACAGAGGAGCGTGGCGCCGCTGTCGTGAAACACCACATCAAGTCGAAGTCCTGTCACAGCCGTCCTGAACGCCTGAAGGTCTGAGTCGGTGAGCTGGTCAGCAGCCATGGCAGCATAGTCGATAGCCGCCCCGACCATGGCTCCGTGGTCTTGGCCATGGCAAACGTTAGGGGCTTGTGGTCGACAAACTGTGAACTCACGGCTCTCCAGCAAGAACCTGAAGTGACGTATGGCGAGGAAGAGGGCCAGGAGCTCCCTGTCGAATGTACTATACTTCCTCTCGTTGTCGCGCAGCTTCCTACTGAAGAAGGCCAGAGGCTGCCAGGCGCCAGCCAGCCACTGCTTGCACACCGCACCTACTGCATAATCGGAGGCATCGGTGGTGAGGGCTATAGGAGCAGCAGGAGATGGGTGTGCCAGCATGGCGGCGTTGGCAAGGGCAGCCTTAGAGCCCTCGAATGCCTGGAACCGCTCCGGGGACCAGCCCATGTCATCGTTGGCTCTCTTCCCCTTCAACGCCTCGTACAAAGGTCTCATCAGGTGAGCCGCATGGGCTATAAACCTATTGTAAAAATTAACCATCCACAGGAACTCCTGGATAGGTTTGATGGTGAGGGGGCGGGGGAAAGCAGCAATTGCCTCCACCTTGGCGGGTAGAGGAACAGCCCCCTGGGAAGAGACATGGTGGCCCAGGAAATCCATGGCCGGCAGGCCAAACTGACATTTGGCCGGGTTCACGATCAGCCCATGCTCGTTGAGCCGCTCGAACAGTTGACGGAGATGTCCCCGATGCTCCTCCACCGATGCACTGGCTACCAGGATGTCATCCAGATAAATAAACAAAAATGACAGGCCTCGCAGCACATCAGCCGCTGGAATGTTTGCGCTGCCCCTTTAAGGCCGAATGGCATGCGCAGGAATTCAAACGGTCCAAACGGGGTGATAATGGCAGTCTGTCTTGGGCACGTCGAGCGGATGGACCGGCACCTGGTGGTAGCCACGCACCAAATCTATTTTAGAAAAAATGGTGGCGCCCGCCAGGTGGGCAGAGAAATCCTGGATATGTGGCACTGGGTACCGGTCATGAGTGGTGATGTTATTTAGGCGACGGAAATCACCACCCGTCCACCTTGGGGACCATGTGTAGTGGGGAGGCCCAAGGACTGTTGGACCGGCGCACAATGCCGAGCCGTTCCATTGTGGCAAACTCCTCCCTGGCTATTGCCAGTTTAGCAGCATCCAGGCGGCGCGCCCGTGCATAAACTGGCGGGCCCACCGTTGGGATGTAATGTTCCACCCCATGCTTGGCGACAGAGGCAGAGAAAGTGGGGACAGTCAGAGTAGGAAATTCAGCGAGGAGGCGCTGGTACATATCGCCTGTGGCGAGCATATTGGCCAGGGCAGGCGGCCCCCCCAGTGTGCAGGGGTATGTGTCAAAGGACACAGAGCCAATCAGCCTACGGTTCGCAACGTCCACTAACAGTCTGTGAGCACACAAAAAATCCACGCCCAGTATAGGCACAGACACTGAAGCAATAATAAATTCCCAGCGTAACTCCTGTCCATGTAAACACAGTCACGTACCTGGTACCAAACGTACGGATGGAAGTCCCATTAGCCGCGTCCAGGGGTGGTCCATGTCCGTTTCCCAAGGCGTAACGAGCGCCGGCTCTCGCGTTTCCCTGGTTACCAAAGGTGCATGGTGGAACACAGCTCTTCGCTTTGTTGCCAAAACGGCGATGATAATAACAAAGCTCTCTATCATCCCTCCGTGTCTGATCCCTGCGATCAGCCACCCGATCAGACACAGCAGCCACACAGTACTGACGGGAGGCAAGTAGAATTCTGTCCGCCTCCTCTGCCAATCCCCGGTAATCCTTGGTGCGCACGAGAGGCGAGCTGGCCAGAGCCGTGCGCACCGGAGTCGGGAGTTGACGCAGGAACAGCTGCACAAAAATAAATGTAGCGTCACCTGAACCGAGCAGTGCTAGCATGTTCTCCATCAGTTATGTTGGTTTACTGTCCCCCAATCCGTTGAGGGACAATAGGCGCTCCGCGCGCTCTGCATCCGACAGCTGGAAAAGCCGCAACAGCCGTTCTCTGAGCGCGTTGTATTTGCCGGCTGCTGGTGGTTCTCTCAGGAATCCCATCACCCGGCGTGTAGTGGAGGAATCCAATGCCGAGACAACATGATAATATTTCGTCTCATCCGACGTTATTCCGCAGAGGGGAAATTGTGCCTCGGTGTGCTGAAACCACGGGGCCGGGTCATGCTGCCAAAACTCTGGCAACTTGAATGTAGCTGCATACACTGCGGGAACCACAGCCGGTGGATTCTCGTTATTGCTCATATTTCACACGTTTAGGGTCACCACTGTAGAAGTGAATCAATGAGACGAGCAGACGGGAGTATCGAGTCTCTGAACTTTACTTCCAAACAAATCCACCAGAACCAAGGTACAGCCACACCCTTAAGTCAACTCCCTCCTGTCACTCAATCAGTGTCCATTCTGAAGTGAGACACCTCCATCTAGTGTCCACCACACAATATATTTTTTTAATACTAATAAAAATATCGATAATTATCGATATCGAACGATATGATAAATGTTATCGTGATAAAATGTTTGGCCATATTGCCCAGCCCTACAGCTACATAAAAGAAATCTATTAAAACGCGCTAATTTAACTAACGTGCGGGTTTGGGGCGATTAACCCATTTCACTGCCGCACGAACCAAACTGTTAACCCGTCCACTGCCACACAACAGCAGGTTAACCCTTTCACTGCCACACTACAGAAGGCTAACCCCTTTACTATCACTTATCAGTTACTATCGGTGTGATAGTAAAGGGTTAACCTTCTGTAGTGTGGCAGTGAGAGGGTTCAGAGACGACCACGTCGTGTCCCACTCACCATGCTGGGCTCCGGGGGGCCCGCCAGGTCCAGCAGGTCGTCCAGGTCGTCCCCCATGATGTCCACCTCGTAGTCCTGCCGGGATTCAGGCAGCATGTAGGAGGGCTGGCTGGCCCTGGTGCCCCCGTTGACCAGCGAGGGCCCGTGGTGATGGGGGAGCGAGGACGAGGACATGGAGGACCCGGGGATCGACGAGGACATGACGGACGCGACGGGGACGGGGGACGCGGCGGGCTCGAAGCCGCACATCATCTCCGTCGGGGAGTGAGACGCGGAGGAGTGAGAGGCGGAGGAGTGAGACGCGGAGGAGGGGAGGTGGTTGTTGCAGACGGGAGACATCGACGGCTCCTCCCAGGGGGTCATCAGCGTCTCCTCCGCCCGGCCGTTGTTGTTGCCGTTCATAGGTTGGTAGAGGGGCGGCGGCGCGGACACCGGCGTGGGGGCTCGGGCTTCCGGAGAGAGCGGAGACATTTCTGGAAAACAGGTTAATAATAATAATAATTAATTTTATTTATATAGCGCTTCTCAAGAACCTGACAGTAGGCAGAGAAACTGAGTAAAACAAGGAAACAAAAAAGGAACATGAGACCACAGGGGAAACAGCATGAGACACACAGAAACATAGAGCCACAGTAACAAACATCACAACAGGTTGGAGGGGGGGGGGTTATGGGTGGGGAAGGTTGAAGGCTAGGGAGGGGGGGGGGGGGGGTTATGGGTGGGGAAGGTTGAAGGCTATAGGGAGAACAGGTGGGTTTTGAGGCGAGATATGAAGGTGGAGAGTGTGGGGGAGTCTCTGATGGACTGAGGGAGGGAGTTCCAGAGTCGGGGTGCGAAGCGTGAGAAGGCCCGATCACCAAAGTGTTTGAGCTTGGATGTCAAGGTTATCCTCGTTTTTTTTTGATGCGCACAATAGTTTTAGTTTCATTTCGAACCTTTATCAGGGTTCCCACAGACATTGCAAAATGAAACGCAAGGACTTTCAAGGACAAGGATACAATTCACTTTTAAATTCACTTTTTTCAATATTTATGGCTTAAAACCAATTGCCGACAATTAGTTACTTTAAATTAAAAACATTTAATTTCTTGATTCAGAACAATTTTATCATGGATGAACAAAACTTTCAATTAGATTTGAATTTCAATGACTTTTTAAGCACCTTGTTAACACATTGGCCGCCATGCATTGTACACATCATTGGGCCCAGTCTGCCACCGCTTCTTTGCAGGGCTATAACTTTAAATATTATAGCTATATCGACATTACTATGGCCCATTCAACATCGGGTATCTATCGTTCCGGATGTGGGAACGTTATATTGTTTCATTCACACATTTTTTTATCCACTTTTTCTCCCCATTTTTTCAATTTTTCTCCCATCCCAATTTCGTAGTATCCAATTCTTCCCTCCCGTGTCTTGAACGTTGCTAGACTATGCCTCCCACTGGTCGGCTGTAGTGAGGACAGAAGCCTTGCATCGCGTGTCCCCTCCGGTACGCATCCGGTACGCGGTCGCATCTCGTCACCGCAGCAGCTCGATCTCTCAGTGGCGAGGAGTAACGCGTGGGAGGCTCACGCTGCCCCCGCTACTTCCTGCTTCCGCCACACCGGCGTCACCAAACCGACCTGTAGGAGTCGCTGTCCACAACGTGCAATCCCCACCAACCGGCTTTCCCACCCTCTAACACTGCCAATTGTGTTAGTATGAACGACCGGCCAGCCGGTAGCAACGCCGAGAGCTGGGCTCGAACCCAGCGTCTCCTGCGTTAGTGGCGAGCGCCTTGCCTACTCGCCAATCAGCCGCCCTCATTAATACATTGTTGTGTTTATACTGTGGGTTCCAGTCCCTGTGATCATAAATCACAAAGAGCTAAAGTCGAAAGGATACCGTTTACCCTGTTCAAAGCAACACTCGGGGGAACCTAAAGCTTGAAGTCATGAGTAACAATAACAACATACCTGTTTCTATTTCCTCCACAGAAGTACAGCCATGAGAAAACTAAGTGAACAGAAGAAGAAGAATGGCGTCACAACGGGCAGTTCTTTCTTTGGGCATCACTGTATAGACGTTGTCAGGCGGATTCTGTTGCTAGGGGAACAGCTTTGGCCGCCGTTCATTTCCTGTCAGTAATCGAAGGAAACTATAAAAGGAGGAAGGGTCATTGCGTCACTGTGTAGCGTGTGAACGAACGCACACATTGGTGCCGACGTGCGGAAACTTTCAGTTCGGCCGACATCGAGTTGAATGGGATCAGCGGTCTCCTCGTTTATGATCCGTCATTTTAAAGTTTTTAAACATCATTAATTTGTTGCTTTGTTAACTAGCCAACATTTGATTTGTTGGTTGATGTATATTTCCTCAGATATCTGGTATTTTTTTTTAATTTATTTTAATACAGGCTTCAATAGAACTGGCACCAAAGTCTGGCACCGAGCGGAGCATAGAACGCTGGTATTCTGACGCCATGACCCTTCCTTCTTTTATAGTTCCCTCATCAGTAGGGGTGTAGATATTTGACCCCACAACGATTACGATTCTTCAGGCAACGATTCAATGCATCATGAAATCTCTTCATTTGACCACGATTCGATAACATTTTCGATCAGTTAATTCCCCCAAAAACTTGAATACACAAATGTGGCTGGGGGAACCGATTCGCTCAGCATGAATGGACCATGTCAATAATAGGGGTGTAAATATTTGACCCCACAACGATTCGATTACGATTCTTCAGGCAACGATTCATCATGCATCATGAAATCTCTTGACCACGATTCGATACAATGAGATTCGACCTTAGGATCGATGCACCCCTACTCGTCACGTCAGTAAGAGAGATGGGCACGGGGGTAACGTCTTCCCAGATCGAGGACTCGCATTAATTACTTGAGTAGTGAGTTATGCAAATCTATTTTTAGAATGCACAAAGAGCATGGCAGCAATAGCGATGCACAGCGATGCTTAATGCCTAATCAGTCAAAACAGTCAGTTACTATTTGGACCCGTCTCAAAACCCTGCCCTCTTTTCTTGATCCTCCAATCACAGCTGTCTGTACAACTTTGTTTGTACGAGGAAGTCAGAGGTAAGCGACAGCTGTGATTGGAGGATCAAGAAAAGGGGCAGGGTTTGAGACAGGTCTATTCCGTTTCCATGAGCGGAGAGACCAGGTGCAGACACAGATTTAGTTTAGGTCCATGTAACGTTAACAATTAGCAAGCCACAACGCCAGTGTATCCGTATCCATAGTCTTATGAGCGCCACGCAAAGTGGCCGATATGTTGTTGGCATATTTGGAAATACAAACATGTTTTTATCCGTTTTAGCTAGGGATGCACCTATCCGACTTGGTCAGTCCTGATACCGATACATGGGCTTTGGGTATCGGCCGATACAGAGTACTGATCCGATTCCCATTGTTCAATTAATAAACTGTATGCCTCACTGTGTGGAAGAGACTGGGATCATTCTTTTGTGCAACAAGGCAACATCAGGCTCGACTTAAAACATTACTTTGCTAACTTAGTGAAACTAAATTTAACAAATTAACACATAAGATATACATTTACTGAATTGTTATTAATTATAAAAATTTAATAACTACGATTTTTTTTTAAGTAATTTTTGTAATATATATACGATCTAGCTATTTTAGTCATATCGGGGCCGATATCTGATATCAATATTGGATCGATGCATCCCTAGTTTTAGCCAGCCGTATTCCAACACAACAAACATTCGGCTGTAATGATGACACTAGTCCTCTCTCGACTCTCTCAGGGTCCCACTGTCGTCTTCCTGCAACAACTCACGCCTTGCGGGATTTCAGAGTGAGATTTCTGTTTCAGTGGCAATAACTAGCACTTTCAGTGGACGTACTTTGTAACCCAAGTAGTTCCCTCAAAAAACACTAGTAGTAATGGATTGATCATGCCTCTCCCTAGTCAGTAACTGTATCAAAAGGTGCTGTAAGTGGCATTATAAAAAAGTGTTAAAATAGCTCTACAGCTCTCCTGATTGGAAGGGATACCAGAAAATGTATGTTGTGTCTGTTTACTGCAGAGCAGGAGGGACTGAGAGACCCATGTTACTGACCAGACACTCTATATCAGTGATGACTGTTTACTGCAGAGTGGAGGGACTGAGAGACCCATGTTACTGACCAGACACACTATATCAGGGATGACTGTTTACTGCAGAGTGGAGGGACTGGGAGACCCATGTTACTGACCAGACACTCTATATCAGTGATGGCTGTTTACTGCAGAGCGGAGGGACTGGGAGACCCATGTTACTGACCAGACACTATATATCAGTGATGGCTGTTTACTGCAGAGTGGAGGGACTGGGAGACCCATGTTACTGACCAGACACTATATATCAGTGATGACTGTTTACTGCAGACTGGAGGGACTGGGAGACCCATGTTACTGACCAGACACTCTATATCAGTGATGGCTGTAGAGCTATTATTTTAACATGTAGACCAGTTATTTTAACAAACTAAAGAAAAACACTTACAGCACCTTTAACAAACATTGCAAAAGGAAACACAAATGGTTAGAACAGGTCTATGGTGTGCGAGTGTTACCTTTTCACACGACGTTCCTGAGTAACTTGAACCACGCAAGACATTCAAGGCAGGCTGTTGAAAGACGTAACATTGCATCATGTGAAAACGCAACGCTGTAATATACTACTTGCAACCGTGTACAGAGAGACAGATATTTTAATATAACTATTAATAAATAAGGGCTGCTACCAAGTTTTGGACACACCTACCTTGTTTCTAACATAAGCTTTACGTATTTTCAATCCCAACAATTTGGCAAGGTCCAGGGTCAGCTGCATGACGTTGGGATCCTGGAGAGAAACCAAATTCAAAACCAGTTAAAAAAAAATTTAGAAATATTTTAAAGGGGGAACGACGCCCCAATCTCAGAATTCACACGTTATTTATAGATCTTGATTTGAAATCTTTATTACGAACATGTAAATAAATACAAACAATATCAAATCAAAACAAATCATTGATCAAGAAATTAAATGAAAGAAAAAATATATATAAACAAAAAGCAAAACATAACTCAATTTACAACAAAAGGAGTAGGAAGAAGTATACACTTATTTAATCCTACCCCTTTTCCACTACTCAAATGTGTACTCATTTAAAACTTTACAAAACAAATATACAAATATATATATATGCAAAACAAAAAACTATATATGTAAAACATCAAAGAAATAAAATTCGGTTTTACTCCACATATTGAAATGCAGTGTCTTTATAAGCCTGTTATTTATACATGTTATTCCACTGGTCTAAGACGGTACAAAAATATACAAAAACATGCCAAAGCCAGAAAACCTAGTAAAACTCCCAACTTATGTATTGTGGCAGAGAATCAACCCCCCTCTCATGGATATATGTGAAGGACGGGAGATATTATTGCCACGGAAGGAGTGGAAACAATTAGGTAGCCGATTAATAATAATAAATCAAATTTCGCCTTTCATGAAACCCAAGGTTGCTTTACAATCAAGAGTGCTAGGGAAATAGGGCAGTAGGGGAAAAGGGGGAAAAAAGGAGAGGATGAGGGCAGGTAAGGGATAATGAACCTAATCTAATCTAACTAATGGGGAAAAGCCTTGGTGAAAAGGTGTGTTTTGAGAGCAGTTTTGAAGGTGTCCAGGGTTGGGGCGTTGCTGATTTCAGGGGGGGGGGGGGGGGGGGGGAGAGTTCCAGAGGGTAGGGGACGCCACGCTGAAGGCTCCGTCATCGAAAGTCCACAACCTGGCGCAAGGGATGGAGAGGAGACCCAGATCAGAGGATCGTACAGTAGGTTCCGGGATAGAGTGTGCTGGTGGAGGAGATCAGACAGGTACCGGGGGGCGAGGGCATGGAGGGACTTGTAGGTGAGGAGCAGGAGTTTGAAAGAGATGCGGAACTTGACTGGGAGCCAGTGGAGGTGGATGAGGGTGGGGGTGATGTGCTGCCAGGGCTCGGTGTGAGTGAGAACCCTGGCAGCTGAGTTCTGAACATACTGGAGCCTGTCCAGGGCTTTGCTGGGTACCCCGAACAGGACTCCGTTGCAGTAATCCAACCGGGAGGTGATGAATGAGTACTCAAGTACTGATAGAACATATTAGCTGCCGGAGAAATAACTTAAAACTACCTTAGAATTGTTCTAGATAGGTTATTCATGTTCATGGAGTCATGTGCGTGTGAATTTGCTAGGATGTTTGTGGTGTGTCCGCTGACAATAGAAGTGCTCTGGAAGCCCAGGTAGCTGCATATTTGTACACTGTAAAAGAAATGAAATCTTATCAAGTGAAAATATCTTGTATTTGGTACAATAAGTCCAATATCGAGTAGAATTATCTTGAATTATCTTATTCCACTGGCAGATAATTGCTAATTTTCTTCTTGATTTTGGTCAATTTAATCTTAATTTAAGAAAATGTTAATCTTGATTTCTTAAAACAAGATAAAATGTACCAAAATCAGGGGGAAAAATGCTAAATTATCTGCCAGTGGGCGCAGCACCGCTGCTGAATGCATATAAGGGAAACACTGCTCTTGGTTACTTTTGCTGGACTGTGGCGGCTGGACCATGGCTGGACCATGGCTAACGGCAGCAAACGCTTGAACGGTTTGGCTGAGCTTCACAAGAGGCCGAGCTTGGCTGAGCGTCCCCGACCGCCAAGAACCTAGGTGTGGTCCTTGACGACCGGCTGAACTTCTCCGCTCACATCGCCTCGACAACCAGAACCTGTAGATTCTTCCTGAGCAGCGCGAGAAGGATCCACCCCTTCCTGACCAAAGAAGCCACCCAATCAATCATCACGTCTCGCCTCAACTACTGCAACTAGGGCTGTACCGAAGTCATTTTTTAACATTCGAAGCGTCCATTGAAGTATTCGAACGAAGCTTTGAATGTCTAAAAAAAAATGTTCATTACAAATTGTTTTTTTTTGTTTTTTTAACCAAATCCTCAATTTGAATAAAGTGATTATTCTGATTAAATTAGTCTCTTTTATTAAATCAACTTTCTTTATCAGTTTCATCAACAAATAATCCAAGGGGCACGGTTGGTATGAAAGTGATGGTGACGTCTTATAGTATAATATTAGTGTAGCCTAGGGCTGACCCCTATTAGTCAATTAGTCGACTAATTGGTCGAAAGGAGCCATAGTAGACTAGCCAACCTCTTAGTCGAATACAAAAAAAAATAAAAATTATAATATATATATTTTTTTATTATCATTCTTTCCAAAAGAAAGAGGCCTAGAAGCGTGGCTAACACTAATGGCACGCATACCAGAGGCTAACTGCCTACGAAAACAGGCACAGAGGCACTGAAAGAGGATTTCACCCATCTAATGACCACACTAGACTAGACAAATATCAAGATGTATCCATCAGTGGACCAATTGCATGCTTTTGCAAGAAGCCTTCAGTCGACTCCTTCAGACATTAAGAACCCCCCACAGCCCAAATGGAATGATACAAAAAATGTTTTAAAAAATAAATAAAATAAATAAATAAAGTAAGTAAGAAAAAAATCTAAATAAAGAAAAAAAAATGTACCAATAGTCGACTAACGGCAAATTTTGGCCAATCATAGTCGACCATCCAAATCCTTAGTCGGGGACAGCCTTAGTGTAGCCTAATCTTTAACTGCAACTGTGAAGAAAACCCCCATTGGCCACCAAGCCACTTCGAAGTTACAACTCGTACAGAATGCAGCCCACCTGATCTCCAATCTACCAAAGTCAAGCCCATGTTACCCCACTTCTCAAGAGAGCTGCACTGGCTTCCCATAGGCTTCAAGGTCCTTGACATAGCATCATACCGTGCCCCTCCCACCTCCGGTCAATGATCTCCAACTACACAAGAGTGACGAGACCTCCGTTCCCTTTAGCTACGAAGGGGAAGATGAGTGTGGGAAACACGTACATAAAGAACATCATAACGCCATGGTTCATATTACAGAAAAGAGCAGTATGCACAGACTACTTTAAAGCAGATGTGTATTTCAGTATGTTGTGTAAAACTGGAATTAAATCACTCTACCACTAGAGGGCAACAGTTCCATGTCTCACCACTAGAGAGCAGCAGTACCATGTCTCACCACTAGAGGGCACTTGGCAACAGTTCCATGTCTCACCACTAGAGGGCACTTAGCAACAGTTCCATGTCTCACCACTAGAGGGCACTTAGCAACAGTTCCCTGTCTCACCACTAGAGGGCACTAAGCAACAGTTCCATGTCTCACCACTAGAGAGCACTTGGCAACAGTTCCATGTCTCACCACTAGAGGGCACTGGTCTCACCTGAGGCACCACTAAGGAGCACTTGGCGACAGACTCGTAGGCCTCCTGGTGCCTCCCCAGCTCCTTCAGGGACTTGGCTTTCCGGTACAGCGCTCGGTAGTTGCCCTCGTTATAATGCAGAGCTTTCTCGCAGTCCTCCAGCGCCTGGTCGTGGAGTCCCTGAAAACATGGAGAAATGTCAGTCATTAACACATTCTGCCCCACGCAGTATGCCCATCTTATACCACTCTCTGCCAGTGCTGTAACCCTATGGAGTCGCTCACCTTTGCAGGGCTATAACTTTTTAAATATTATAGCTATATCGACATTACTATGGCCCATTCAACATCGGGTATCTATCGTTCCGGATGTGGGAACGTTATATTTTTCCATTCATACATTGTCGTGTTAGTACCGTCGTGAATATAAGTATGTTTTTAGAGTGTATAGCAGTAATTCCTAGAACGCGTGTTACAGGCCCCGACGCGTATTATACATAATCGATTTGTTCCTATACACGCTATATTAAAAAATTCAAATGCATATGATCGCTATACATTATGCTCCATCATGCGTGAAGGAAAGGGGGGGGGTCGTTTATGATTCCTTGATTGTCACAAACGGCTTTCTTTAGTACGACACCATATGTTGATCAGATAGATTGCAATGAAATAAATGGACAATCGAGCTGGAATTAACGTTAGATTTTGCCTCCAAAATCTTGCGCCTCCATTCCAATGAAACGAAAGTAAGCGGCGCCTCGACTCCACCTCTCTACAACAAGCATGTGGAGATTATCTGTGTTGAAAACAACAAGGACATGTGCAGCAGACATTAAAATATGCAGACAATGCCCAAATTAATTTAATTGTAATCATCTGCTTTTGTAGATATACTTTTCAAGGTATCGTATCGAAGTCGAAATTCCAGTATCGTGACAACACTACACGCTACTGCATCAAAGTTACTTATGATTAACAAAGGCATTCGTTTTGTGGCATTAACTTTATATAGTTACACGTTCAATAACATCAGCATATTTACCCGACCATAGCATTGTTTTTGTTGGTCATTCATAGCTCAGTTCCTTCCTTTGCTCAGAGAGCCTGTACTGAATTGTACCCATTCTGCAATCTGTTAATAAAGTTTTCAATCAGACAAATATATAGAAAAGCTTTTATTATAACATTCGTTGCAGTAAAATCATCATGCCTCGTTTGGTACTCCTGCGGAGCGCTGGTAGTCTACTCGTGGGCGGCGGGGAGCTAACGTTATTAGCTCCGGCAGGTTTGTTGTGGTTCTGCCATGTAGATCAATGGCGGACTTCCCGGAAGTAAAAAAATTTAAAACAAATAAGCGCTTGCCGATTGGTGGTAAGAACAGCAGAGGCGGGTGCAAGCGGTGTGACGTAATTGGCAGAATCGCCTGTCAATCAAAATTGTTCTGTTGCCATCTGAATGAATGAAAACTTTATTAACAGATTGCAGAATGGGTACAATACAGTATGGCTCAATACACACAATTGTTAAGGGGATGCAGACCAGAGAAAGACTTTAGTCTTGTTTACATCAGGGACCCCCATTTCTACCATGCATTGCTTTGGTTGAGAGAGATAGTGCTCTCTTATTAAAACTCAAACAAGTCTTGAGCAAGACAAGTTAGTCTGTTAGGTTATGAAAGCCAGTGAGTATTGTATGACTCAGACTTCAGCAATAATCATGACTCATGAGCATTATGAAATAAAAACACACGGCATGGTGGAATACCATCAACATATTTCTTGATGTTTCCTTTTTTTAAGTAAGTAAAGAGGCCTATGTTCATATCGGTGAGCACAATTTGTAACACAAAAAGAGACGTGTAGCCTATTTATTTATTTAATATTTCATTTATTCTAGGGATGCACCGAATTCTTGGCCGAAACAGATACCGAAAATAGGAAACAGTTGGCCGAAAATGATTATAAATATATGTTTTTTTTATATATTTTTTAGCTACCCGATTATGGCAAAAGACATGATTATGGCAAAACTTTACTTCTCAGGCAAGTAACCGGAGCCGATTGCAGTCGATTGTTGGGGGAGGGGTATGGTGCCAGACTGCACTGGTGGAGTGTTGGGGGGGGTATGGTGCCAGACTGCACTGGTGGAGTGTTAGGGGAGGGGGGGGGGTATGGTGCCAGACTGCACTGGTGGAGTGTTGGGGGGGGGTATGGTGCCAGACTGCACTGGTGGAGTGTTGGGGGGGGTATGGTGCCAGACTGCACTGGTGGAGTGTTGGGGGGGGGGTATGGTGCCAGACTGCACTAGTGGAGTGTTGGGGGGGGGGGGGGTATGATGCCAGACTGCACTGGTGGAGTGTTGGGGGGGGGGGGTATGGTGCCAGACTGCACTGGTGGAGTGTTGGGGGAGGGGTATGGTGCCAGACTGCACTGGTGGAGTGTTGGGGGGAGGGGGTATGGTGCCAGACTGCACTGGTGGAGTGTTGGGGGGAGGGGGTATGGTGCCAGACTGCACTGGTGGAGTGTTGGGGGAGGGGTATGGTGCCAGACTGCACTGGTGGAGTGTTGGGGGAGGGGGGTATGGTGCCAGACTGCACTGGTGGAGTGTTGGGGGGGGGGGGGTATGGTGCCAGACTGCACTGGTGGAGTGTTGGGGGGGGGGGGGGGGTATGGTGCCAGACTGCACTGGTGGAGTGTTGGGGGGGGGGGGGGTATGGTGCCAGACTGCACTGGTGGAGTGTTGGGGGGGGGGGGGGGGTATGGTGCCAGACTGCACTGGTGGAGTGTTGGGGGAGGGGGGTATGGTGCCAGACTGCACTGGTGGAGTGTTGGGGGAGGGGGGTATGGTGCCAGACTGCACTGGTGGAGTGTTGGGGGGGGGGGGTATGGTGCCAGACTGCACTGGTGGAGTGTTGGGGGAGGGGGGTATGGTGCCAGACTGCACTGGTGGAGTGTTGGGGGGGGGGGGGTATGGTGCCAGACTGCACTGGTGGAGTGTTGGGGGAGGGGGGTATGGTGCCAGACTGCACTGGTGGAGTGTTGGGGGGGGGGGGGGGTATGGTGCCAGACTGCACTGGTGGAGTGTTGGGGGAGGGGGGTATGGTGCCAGACTGCACTGGTGGAGTGTTGGGGGGGGGGGGGGGGACAATGTATGAAAATGTGGCCAAATTGTAAGCGCTGCCTGGATTTTACAGACCCAGCCTATAAGTCCACAATGAACATGTTTCTCCCTCTTGAGGGTCATGAATATTCACCGTAAACCTTTTGACCGTACGACTAACGGACGAGGAGATGCACTTATTTGAAAATGGAAGATGTGGGGCGCCCGAGTGGCGCACCGCATACAGCACTACGGTGCCACACGGCCGACCCGGGTTCGACTCCCGGACCCGGTGATCTTTGCCGAATGTCTCCCCCGGTCTATCTCCCATTCCTCCTCTCTCTGGTAGCAAAAATCAATAAAAAAAAAAAACCTACAAACACACAACTTGTCCAAAACATTTAAAGAAAATGGAAGATGTAGGCCTCATCTGGGCACTCGAGAGATTTGATGGCAACCCGGCCATATCTTGTTCTCCGTTTGGCCTGATGGCGGCGCTAGAGTCACAAATTGAGTGACCGTAGGACAAACGTGCCAGGAAGGAGATGTGCTCATTTAAAATGTCTGGCCTCATGGTGGCAGTAGAGGAAATGTGAAGAGGTCAAAAGGTGAAGAGGTCACCGACATCCATGAGTCTCTTCCTCTTGGGGAAATGAATGTGCACAGCAAATGTCATGGTAATCCGGTTATTAAGTGACATGATATATTGTGGTGACTGAAGGTTTTGGCCTGATGGTGGCGGCGCTAGAGGTCATGGGGTCAATATGTGGTCGATGTCTTCCTCTGGAGTGTCTGGCAATTCATTTTCTTGATTGCAAACATGCTAATCTCTACAGTCGGTAAACAAGGAACAAAGAGGAAGACATTTGATACCGTTGGAAAAAGCAGCTACCTTGAGCTTTACCAAGAGATGTCGAGTCAGGACGGTGTGTCCTCAACTTCAGGGAGCAGTCATCAAGAGTTCCCATTACGTTCACAGCAAGTGGTAAACACATTTGGGTCATCTTGACAACAACCTACGCATTCTTTTTGTGAATAATCTCTTCTAGCATCACCACTCCCTACATCTGCAGGTTTCAACAGTTCTGTACCTGTTACCCGTGGTTGTATGTCCTCTGTCTTCATACTGTTGCTTACTCCCTGTGGTTCTTTGTTTCTCTGTTCATTTGTTTTGCTCATTGTCAGCGTCTTTGGGTTCTTGAAAAGCGCTTTATGAATAAAATGTATTATTAATTCCATTCAAGACTTTTTAATACCACTTGGAGCCAAATTTAATACCAATTTCACAACCCAAAAAAACCCACATAGACATTGGGTCTCATTCTCCAATGGACTTACAACAAAAAGGGCTTTCTCTTAGAGCCATTTGAGACCTTTTCGGACAAGACATGAATATAGACAATATATTATATAAATTATATATGTTTTATTGGGACGGTTGGTGAATCCCAAAATCGGCCCGAAAAGGTCTCAAATGGCCCTAAGAGAAAGCCCTTTTTGTCGTAAGTCCATTGGAGAATGAGACCCATTGGCGACTGCATTTGTGCCAATTTAAATTCTTGCGTGTTCCGTACAAGCTCTCGCCAGACGCACCAAGCTCCAGGTAGCGCCGCAAAAAACGACTCGAATACAAAAACATTTCATAATATTGAATATCATTTAATCTCCCGATAATTATTATAACTATGAATTCAAAGACTTCATTTAGTACTTCTCAGGAGAGATTTTAAAAAGCCTTAAAGGGGACCTGCATTGCTATTCCTAGCACTATTTGGGCAACTTTACACAATTCCTGGGAGTCTATTGAACACATCTGTAAGGTTTTTTTCAAAAAAATGCATTGTTTTATATTTCTCATCAAGTACTCAAAAGCACCATTTTCCAGCCTCAGGATTTCAGGCTATTTATGGATGGGCTCCGCCCATACTAGCAGAATGCTTTGAGTGACAGCCACCCACCAAATAGTTCTGGCCATACTACTCTACTAACGACAAAGTGAACCTAATACACAAACAAATATGGCTCAAGCATACGTTTTCGATACAATACAATCCACAAAGGGATGACACCGAAGCAGGTACCCATGTCATACAATTTTGGGAAAACAAATGCCCGGAAGAATAAGATTGCTCTCCCAATCCGTCTAACACACACACGGCACTTGTACTAACGACGTTAGTTAGGAACATAATCATTCATTCGCAATACACACAAGTAGGTCTACATCATGGGCGTCATTCTGGTATGGCAAGGTATGGCATAACAGTGCAGTTCAGCATTCAGTAACCCATACTTTTTGTAAATGTGTTTTTGATACTACATTCTGTTGAACACACCTCAAAACCGTACCGAAGGAAAATTGGCTCAATTGCAAGAAAAGTAATAGACAGTTATGATATTACATTCTGCATAATTCGTATGCAAAATATTGTGGTTCCCTGCTTTAGTCTGTTGACACATTTCTATACTAAAAATGCTTGTGTAGTCCTGTGTCATACCTAAATGTCATATAACTGAATTGTATAGAAACAACTCACCAAAAGTGACTATTGCACAACTGATTTGACAAAAAAAATCCACCAAGGGGGGGAAACGCCCCATTCACCCCCCCCCCCCTCCCTCCTCGCCATACCTTGCCTTTTACTGAAACGACGCCACTGGTCTACATATATACAACGAAGCACAGAGCTAAGAACGTTAGCTAAGCTAGCTTGCTCTCTCAGTCCGTCTAACACACACACACACACACACAGTGCTTGCACTAACGTTAGACTGTCTTCTTAGCGCACACACACGGATGAATGAACGAGGTCCTACTGCTAATTAACTAATTACGATGTACTGTATGTACTTACTGATTCAATGCTTTCTTTTGGTCTCAAAGACTTACAGGCTAAGTTCCCTTCTTTAGCAACAGCCAGGAAATCACGGAAGCATAAAGTCCCTCGTCTTTGCAAAAATCCAAAAACGAACTTGGTCCATTGCTGGCGAAGCACGACATCCTCAGGAAAACTGCGCAAAGACGTATTAGCAGCTTTGCAGCCAAGAACAGCACATGGCCTGCGTGTTTTGCTCATATTATTTACGTTAGGCTAAGTCACTGCACTTTGGTCTGCTCTAGGTAGATTGTGGGCGGGCATTGGCTCCAACCACAGAGCCAATCGGATCACTATCCGCTTCCCCAGCGCCACGTGACGTCACCATGAGAGTCAAATCAGAACGACCTGATTAAATGGAGCAGGAAATGAATGACGGCAATCTGCCAATATGGTATTTAGAGACACAGACACATTGATACTAACTCCTATTACTATAATACAATGCTAGACAGTGAAAAAAGACATTTATAATGCATGTCACCTTTAAAAAAGGATAAAATAATTCAGGAGTACAGTTGAGTAAAACATCAACCATTTGTTTTTTCTTTCAAAAAATGATATCTTGCAGCATATTTTAAGTTTTTCTTTCTTATATTAAAATATATTTAGTTTTTAAGAATGTGTAAAGGATATGCAAAAATAAGCATGTGCTTCAGCCTATTCCTTTTTTTTCGGTCGTTGATTTTGTGTGTGCGCTTGCCTTGAATATGTACATTTGTTTTTTTTCTTCGTTCATTCATACCCACAGATACCCTGTCCGTGGTCACGTATGAGTGTCCGTACTCACCGGCACCATGTTCAAGTAGGCCGCAGCACGGTTGGCGTACAGTTTTTCCAGTAATCCTATGGGGATAACAATCTCTTCCGACTCGGCGTATTCCGCTATGCTCAAGGCCTCAGTGTACATCTCTATAGATTTAGTCCATTCTCCTTCCTGGAAAACATCGTTCCCTTCTCCAAACAGATTCCTCACAAGGTCCTGAATGAACACCTGCGGAACACCGGAAGAGAAACGGATTAATTTACATTTAGCTGAAACTTTTTACTTTTTATCCAAAGCGACTTACAAGTTCTGTACGACAAGTCATCAGGAAGGGCACAAATCTGAGTTGAATTTTTTTTTATATCAGCTGAGTAACAATGTTCATCAAAGTGTCAAGTGCTACAGTGTAGGTTAGTATATTAGGTTGCATGACAATAAGGTTAGTTAGGGTTAGATTTCTTTTATTATTATTTTTAGATTCATATCTAAATGGAATGATGAGGTTGGCTTTTAACCTCACGTTCATGTTGAAAGAAATATAGGTCATTTCCATCAGTTTGCAATTGAGAAAATGGCAAGAAAGACTCTTAAAATATTTACACTAGAATACTTAGAACTTTGTCCACTGACCTGTGAAACAGATAGATTAATAAGTGACAGTTCTGTATCCATTAGGGGTGTAAAGGTACACGTATTCCGTACCGAACCGTTTCAGTACTGGACCTTAGGTTCAACGAATACAACGGTATGTTAACCACTAACGGCCGCCCACCGGGAGCTGTTTTTTTTCACAATCTAATAGAATTCCTTAAAAAAATGTCGCTTATTAATTTCAATATAGAATATTTGTTGACAGCCCTACAAGAACAATTAGTTACTGCACACTACATCACCCCTGAGTGGACCATGGAAAGCCAAACTTTCCCCCACTGTACCGAAAACCTGTACTGAACCGTGACTTCAAAACCGAGGTACGTACCGAACCGTGGTTTTTGTGTACCGTTACACCCCTAGTATCCATTTGGTAAACGTCATGTTCCCAATAGAATTACAATGAATGCCTGTGTGCAGGGTGTCTGTGTATCAGCAAGTTACATTTAAGACTTTTTAACACTAGAACACTTGGGCCGGTCATATGACGCATGCAAGCCTTCCCTCTTTGAATTGCAAAAAAAAAAAAAAAAAAAAAAAAAAAAAATTAAGATGCCGTTTAGCACTTAACCGCAGTGGTTTTGGTCAAATACCGAGAGCTCAGAGGACTGATGTGCCGATAGTACATTTTACAAATACATTTGATTTGATTTAGTGTCAAATCAACCGAGCCAGCGTTTCTTGATTGTCCACTTTTGTCCACTTTTCTCTAAGTGAGGCATTTTGCTCCAATTTTTGTATCCTGCTTACAAGATTCAATATAAATAATTAAAAACAGAATTTAAGACTATAAGGCCACGTTCACATTGCTCTTATGTGACTCAGATCTGAATCAAGACCGTGTGAACAGCACAAATCACACTAGGTCTTGAGACACACTAGGTCTTGAGACACACTAGGTCTGAACAGTCATGAGAATTTCATGCAACTATTACGTCACTCTAGATCAGGGGTTCTCAAACTTTTTTATACCACGACCCCATTTTATTTATGATATTTCTTTGGCGATCCCCTCACCCCACACTTATGCATCGTGTAATTTCAACATGAAATTAAGGAATATCAAAATAAAAGCACACGTTGTTGAACTTGATCATGCATATTTATTAGAAATGTTTATTACAGCACTATGTTATCAATACACATTTATAAAACGAGGCATATTTAGCCAATGCACATTTATAAAAAAAAAAAAAAAAAAAAAACCACTGTCACCTACCCACGACCTCACTTTGGGTCGCGGCCCGTAGTTTTGAGAACCGCTGCTCTAGATTGACGTTTGTCACAATTATCTTTGTCAGTCAGTTCAGGAGCAGTGACCGGTTGACACTGGAATCTGATCTTGGGCCACATTTTAAAAGAATAATGTGAACAGCCAAACAAACAAACAAAAGAAAATCAGATCCGAGCAATAAATCAGAATTGAGCAGTTAAGGCCGTCAGTGTGAACGCAGCCCGATACTTTCAATACTTTAAAATGTGAATTTAAGACATTGCAAGGACCCACGGCCACCATGTGTACGATATAGCTAACCCCATATGTCAACAGTGAGGTGTGTGTGTGTGTGTGTGTGTGTGTGTGTGCGTGTGTGTGTGGTTATGGTGCGTTTGTCTATGCCTTGGTCTTATTATGTCATGATGTGCTCCGTCCTTAGCTACCCCCATATGTCAACAGTGAGGTGTGTGTGCGTGTGTGTGTGTGTGTGTGTGTGTGTGTGTGTGCGTGGATATGGTGCGTTTGTCTATGCCTTGGTCTTCTAATATGTCATGATGTGCTCAGTCCTTGTGTCCATGACTGTATTGTGCGCTGTATCCCTGTCGTATGTTCTATGTGATTTGTTTGTGTTTTTATTCTAATGTTATTTATCTTGATTTTATTCTGTTTGTATTGCTAACCCTTTTTCACACAGGATTTTAGCCTGTACCTTTTGGCAGGGGGACGGCCAATGGAAATGAGCCGTTTGGCTAAAATTGGGTGCATTTATGTACTAATTTTTTTTTATTTATTAATGTACGCTGTCCCCCCTGGAACAAATAAAGTAATCCTAAAACCATATAGAAACCTTATGAAAGCAAGGCATCCTTACCTCATACTGTTCTTGACTTCCAGGAAAGGGCAGCGTAGATCTAAATGATCAAGTTGAAAAGTATTCAGTGTCAAGAGGTTGTAAAGAACAGAAAGTGTACAGAGAAAGGAAGAGAGTTTAGTATTGGCACTCAGTTAAATTAGATAAATATGTATCGTCATTATACAGAAAATGTACAGTACAATGAAAAGTTTGGCATCCAACCAGAGTGCAAATGTAACAGTAAAGTGAGATAGTAAATACAACGTACAGGTGATTAAACTGGATACAAGTACTACTGAGTAATAATGAGAATCAGATGTATGTACAGAGTTGTAGTATTAATATGTACAGTGATACAGGTATAACATTATGGTAGTAAGTCATACTGGCCAGCAGCATAACTAGTAAGAGTAGGTAAGGGATATGTACAGATATAGATATAGTATCTACTAGAGCTGTGCGATATTGTTTTTTTTTACTGATATCCGATATAGTCCAACTCTTAATTTCCGATACCGATATCAACCGATACCGATATATGCAGCACACACAACACACACACCGGAACACACACGCATTTTAGGATCGCCGATGCGATACTCCTCTGCGCTTAACCCATCCCCCCCCCCCCCCCCCCCCCCCCCTTTTCAAGGACTTTTTAAACCCCTCGTTAAAAATGGGCCGTTTAAGTAAAAAAAATCAAGCACTTTAAGCACTTCAAGGACCTTGTGCAAAGCCTGGTATATGGTATGGTGGGGCCGTCGTCATGGTACAGAGTTCAGGGAGACAACAGCTGAGGTATCCCCTCCTGAGATCTAAGACGGTACCAACAGCAGCCAGTATAATTAGATTAGATTCAATGTATTGTCATTACAGCACAGCAGCCCATTAGACGTGTCCTGTGCCCCCCCCCCCCCCCCCCCCCCCCCCTCCCAGAGCACCAGGCCTGAGGAGGAAACGCTCTCTGGGGCCTCAAACACACTGCTGGCAGATGATACTCGAGGGTTTTGTCTCGGTTGGGTTTCTAGTAGCCGTCATCTCAAACCTTTACTACTGGCATTAGGATGAGGTAGGGATGGGCAAAGCTCACAACATTGCTATTCGATAGTAGTAGTAATAGCAGCAGCAGCAATAGTAGTAATGGTAAATGGCTGCTTTTTATATAGCGCTTTTATTTGATTTGATTTATTTAACCTTTATTTATCCAGGCAAGCATAAGATAGATAGATAGAAACTTTATTGCCATTTCAACACTGTTGATTGGGATTTGTCTTGGTGCCACGTACAGTACAGACAATGTTAAAAACATACAATATAAAACACAGAATACAATATAAAAAAAGAGTACAATCCCCACAATAAAGAGTTTTACACAAACAATTAAAAAGAAAAAATGCTACAGTACCTAAAATAAATTGCTCAGTGTTCCAGTTTTAAAGTGCATATTGCCTTAAAGTGCATGTTGGCTGGTGCTAGCCCTTATTGTACAAAGTGCCTGTACATTTGTACTCGAGTTCAGGTGACGGACAGCCTCGGGATATGTACTGTTTTTATCCAAAGCGCTTTACAATTTGTACTCACATTTTACCCGTTCACTCACACCGACGGCGGAGGCGACCATGCAAGGTGCCAACCTGCTCATCGGGAGCAATTAGGGGTTAAGTGTCTTGCTCAAGGACACATCGACAACACGCTGCCCGGGAATCGAACCGGGAACCTCCGGATTGCCAGACGACTGCTCTACCTCACGAGCCATTGTCGCCCCAATAATAATAATCGATAATAATAATAAAAGTAATAGCAGCAGCAGTAGTAGTAGTAATAGCAGCAGTAATAGTAATAGCAGCATGAAGGATTTGGGGTGCTTTTTCAATGTATGTGATGTATAGATTGGGGGGAGAGGATCACAGCTAAAACGGTGATCGAAATGTGCATGGAAGACGGTGATAGAACGGTGACCAGGGGATTGAATACACTGCCAGCGAGGGTGTTTGTTGACATTCCTTGTAAGAACATCTGAGATTAGAGTGTACTGTCTCCCAGGGCAGGAGGGAGAGAGGTTCATCTTAATGAAACGTGAGATGTGTGTAAAGGTTATTAACGCAGTTGTCATGACAACATGTCGCATGACAACCAGAAGGCGGGGCCGTCGTTGCGACGACGAACATCTAAGTATATAAGTCGAACGGTGTTTCCGGGTGGAGGGCAGACTAGAATCTGACCAAGAGCGAGTAGGACTGAGATCACACGAAGACACTCTCTCCTCTCATTGGGGGGGGGGGGGGGGGGGGGGGGGGGGAGAATACCACATCAGCATTAGCTTCGGCTACCACGAGGATGGTCTCGGCTAACGAACAGGCCTGACCACTATTGGACTGAATAACAAAAGGACGATAGACGAACACACCGAAAGATCATTAGAATAGACTCTTCAAGGACGATACAATTTGATAACATCTGATTATGAGGTTCTGTTTATAGCAATAAAACAACGCTTTTCCTCATAAGGTATCTCACGGTGTCGAAGTGTCGAATTCTTACGGAGGTGGAGAATTAGTATGGTTTATGGATTGCACTAACGGGGGAGATAAGGATCTTATCCGCCAGTATCGGAGACGTCAGGACCATTAAAATGACACAACGCAGAGGAATTGGATGGAGAGCCAACCAGACGAAGACGTGATACTGGCCAGTTTGATCAGGATCTTACAAGCAGCAGTAGTTTAGTATAATATAACAAATAGGGCATACAGACCTTCATCTGCACCTTTGTTTACATTTGTTAATCTACATGTACTTTGTACTATGCGACGCGTGTCACTATTAAACCTATATTGATCATGAGAAGATCCATATATGGCCATAATTGATGACACACGTCAACTTGGAGCGGCATGTCCTTGGTGAGAGTCGCTCGTGGTTTGAACAGGTGCCGCTCAATACTCTGCAGACTCGCTGGTGAAACTACCGCAGACGTTAAAAGTCATGTTCCTGAACAGGACAGCCGATTGGTTGAGAAGTCTCTTACTGAAATGTAAGCTGATTGGCTAGTTGTTGGGGAACAGATAAGTCACTTACTGAACGAACTGTAAGCCGATTGGTTGAGAAGTCACTTACTGAACGAACTGTAAGCCGATTGGTTGAGAAGTCACTTACTGAATTAACTGTAAGCTGATTGGTTGGTTGTTGGAGAACAGATAAGTCACTTACTGAATGAACTGTAAGCCGATTTGTTTAGGAGTCACTTACTGAATAAACTGTAAGCCGTTTTGAATCTCTTGCCAGCGTCGACTTCTATCGTGACACGCCACAGACATGTTTGCTCGTCAGCACCTGCAGTGGAGACAAAAGAGGGGGGGGGGGGGGGGGGGGGGGGGAGTTAAAACATCAGACAGAATCATCCAGGCTTTAGCCAACGACAGCATGGAGCCCCGTCCAGCCGCTTCTAACCTTGATGCTAGACTGACCAAGCATCATGAGACATTAGCGATAGGGATGGGCGATATGGCCAAAAATGATAGTTATCGCGATATCATTTTTGGCCATATCACTCGATATCGATAAGTAAGGGATAATGTATAGCTACGAGGTCATTGTCGCAAAATAATTGACCGACAGAGTTTAGAACACCGAGGCGCCTCGCCGAGGTGTTCTAAATGTAGCGAAGGTCAATTATTTTGCGACAATGACCAAGTATAGGCTATATACATTATCCCGCTTATTACATGGCTAACTTACTAACAATATACCCAATTCATTTTACACCATCGACAAGACGAGATCAAATGCAGACAGTTGTTCTGTGGCTCTGTCAGCCCAAATAAAATTATTATTATTATCGCCGGCAGGTGTGTCTGATTGCACTGATGCAGTGTGTGTCAGTGGGCTTGATTGCTCCAGCTGCGAACAGCGGTCATTATTGCTCGGTTGCCCCTGGCAGCGGTCCGTTATCGAGTAATAACGGACCGCTGCTATGGGCAACCGAGCGCTATTGACCAATAACAAAAGCATTTCGTCGAATGTTAAAACGCCATGTATAATTATCGATATTGTTATAAGTATAAAAAAATATATATACATTTATTTTTTTACAACAGATGTATGTTTATTTTGCAGCAATTCTTGGTCGTTGCCACCCACTCCAGTTCTCAGGCTGCAGCTGGTTGCGAAAGTAAACAAGCTTCTCTGCTGGCTGTGGCTCCAGGAAAGTTGAACAGGTCTGGCTCGCCGCTCTGCTAGTTTCTTTTCTATCTTTTGGCGCTTTTTTGGTGGACAAACCATCGCACATGTGCACCGTGACTTGTGACTGGAGACTAGCTCTGCTAGCACACATAGCCTACTGTGTACAGACGGTTTCAAACTGCATTTTACATTAGAAAGCAAACAAAATAAATGGACAAGAGAAAAATAAATCTCAATTTGGTCAGTATTGTCATTTGGACAAGCAAAGCCATTACTTTAAGTTGCAGGCAAGAAAGACAAGTCTGTCCACTGTCTCTGGTTTTAAAAATGCCCTGTTGCAGGTCACAAAAAAATATAAAATCCGATATTTTCTTTTTTCGATACCCCCCCCCCGATATCGATTATTAAAATATATCGCGATAATTATCGTTATATCGCCCTGCCCTAATTAGCGATATTACCACATTGTACCGAATATTAGGGGTGTGGACATTTCTCGATTCTAAGAGATGCATCGTGATGCGGACGTGGACGATTCTGCATCGATGCAGTGACAGAACATAATTAATTATTAAAAAAAGATTTATAAAAAAAATTCTGTTCTTTTACAATGTAGCGCTTTGGATTTGCTCCACAACTATAAAGCGCCCTACAAATCAAATATATTATTAAAGCTAGTGCTCTCATGCAACACTAGTAAAGACATTTATTTTGACATTCTGATTTAAGAACTTGCTAAATAAAAGTAAATGTATCTGACTGCTTGTATTAATTGATGAAAAAGTAGCCATTGTGCAGTAATAAGATTATAAAATTGAGGATGTAATATATTATTGAGCTGCATCGAGATGCATCGTAGAATCGAATCGTGGACAGCTGAATTGTAATCGAAGTTGAATCGTGAGGCCAGTGAAGATTCACAGCTCTACTGAATATAAGAGGGCCTGAGGGGGTTTTTCTCCTAGGAATAATATCACGTCTTATTTTCAGGGTCTAGACTTTTAAAAGTCATTATACATTCAGGAGAACAGGTCGCGCCAAACGAGTTGTTCCCCAAGTCTCCCTCTCCCTCCCTCCCGCTCTACATCTCCCTCCCTCTCTCTACATCTCTCTCCCGCTCACACACTGCCTGCAGTGCAGGTGCAAAAGAAGAAAAAAAACACGGCATACACAGCAACAGGCGCCTGGAGAGATGAAAAAAAAATCTAGCCCTAACTAACCTTACTGTCATGCACTTGTCCTAATAAACTAACCTACACTGTAGGGCTGTACCGAATGCTTCGAAGCTTCGATCATAATGTTGACATTTGAATTTTTTTTGTATCCTCTTTTTCTCCCCGTCCCAATTTAGTCGTTGTGCCAATTCCCCCCCAACCCTACCTGGTTGTTGTGCGCATGTTCTCCTACTGGTCGGTACAAGGGAACCCTGAAAGTCATCCGCACGCTTCCTCCGACACGCGCAGCGACAGCCAGTGACTCTTTTTTCACCTGGCAGCGAGGACTCTCATTGGTGAAGCATAACGCGTGGGAGGTCACGCTGCCTTCATCAAGTCCTGCCTTTCGCTGAGCAGGCGCCCAGACCTGACCTGTAGGCGTCGCTGTCCACGACACCAGATTACCACCCATGACTTGCCCTCCCCCTAACCCAGCCAAACGAGTTAGTATGACCCATCCTGTCGTCGTCGTCCCCCCCCCCCCCGCCCCCCCAAGGGCAGCTGGGAGCAGACAGGGCGTCGGCGAGGTACCGTGCCCGGGGGACCGATTCAAGTGCTCCTGCCCGTCAGATGATGTTTTTCCATTGGGTTCATCTTATCGGGGGGGAAACCCTTGCGAGCATGGGGGGGAGAACATGCAAACTCCACACAGAAAGGCCTGGGAGATACCCCACCTGGGTACCTGGCAACCTGGTCCCCAAGCTGGAATCGAACCCAGGACCTTCTTGCTTCTTGCTGCGAGGAGACAGTGTTAACCACTAACGCCACCGTTCAAAGATGTGGCTTTACTTGGGAGTAGTGCACAGCAGGACCAGCGAGCAATGGGACGTTCGAACAGAGTGGTGAAATAAAATTAAAAGCGGAAAGGATGAAATCATTTCAAATAAAATAAGTTTAGGGCGGCTAAGTGGTGCAGTGGGCAAGGCGCTCACCACGAATACTGGAGACGCTGGGTTCGCCTGTTCCGAGCCCAGCGCTCAACATTGCTTTCAGTTTAGCTGGTCGTCCGTACTAATACACATTGGCAGTATTAGGGGGTGGGAAACTGATGGGTGGGGATCAGGTGTTGTGGACAGCGACTCCTACAGGTCGGTTGGTGCGCCTGCGCAGTAGAATCAGGAAGCGATGGGGGCGGCGCCCCTCCAAAGCGCAGACCCCTGACGCTGAAAGATCACGCCGCGCAGGTGAAAAGATGAGACTGATGTTACCTCGAGTATCGGAGGGGACTCGTGCTATGTATGACTTAGTCCACATTGCAGCCGGCTTGTGGGAGGCAAGAAACAGCGTTCGAGACAGGGGAGGGTTGAATTGGATGATACGAAATTGGGATGGGAGAAATAAAATAGAAAAATGGGAGAAAAAGTGGATCAAAAAAAAGTTTATAAAACAGGATTTGGTCTTCAAAAGATCAAAAGGTCTTTCCCAAAAACGAGTCTTATACATGAAGGAACCTATAAAATAAGGAAGGGTCATCATCACGTCATGCGAGGGTCATGTGTAGCATGTGAACGCACATATGGTGCCAAGTGTGGGTCAGTTCGGCCGACAGAATTGAATCATCCTACCCGTCTTTTAAACAGGTAATTACCCCGGATGTCAGAATCATGTGCAATCTGTTGCATTATTGACTAGCTAAAACGCTTCATACATCGATTGATGTTACATTTGAATACAGGCTTCAATAGCGATTTGTAGTGCCAAATTTCCCTCTGGATGACTAAAGTATTTATATTCTATTCTATCTAGAACTGCCACCAAGCAGAGCATAGAAGAACGCTGGTATTTCCGACACCATAACCCTTCCTTCTTTTTATGGTTCCCCTGGTCTTACATTCGGACCGGTAGCCAGGGGTAGTAGAATAGTGTTTCAATGCAAAGTTAACTTCCGCATTCCCCACCAGGCCACCACCAACACGGCTGTGTAAAGAAAGCGACCTCTACGTCATCACAGCCAGCAAAACATGTTTTACACAATCAACTCTCTGCGTAGGAGTGTGCATTCCATCGATGACGACACCAGTCATCAAGTCCTTGGGGGGGGGGGGGGGGGGGCTATCTCAACGCACTATTTCCGGGGAATAAAAAACGTTGATCGATTGAAAACTTTATTAACAGATTTGCAGAATGGGTAAAATTACAGTACGGCTCAATATACACACAATTGTTAATAAGGGGATGCAGACCAGAGAAAGACTTTCGTCTTGTTTACATCAGGGTCCCCCATTTTCATTTCATCATCATAACACATTGAACGTTCAAGTTCAACGTAACCACACGTCATCACCACCCGTTAACTTAGACCTAAGAACCTGTGTAACATTAGCTCAGATACCGAATGTCATCATAACAACCGACGCCCGCGGTTCATTTACACTTTTGAGTCCAAGTCTGTTGAGAGTTAATAACAAACTTAGACCAAGTGGACTGACTGTGGGAGCGAGGGAAACTGTATTCCTCCTCCACCGGTTTAGCCACATGTTTTGTGTCCCTATATAGCTGGTCCACGGTCAGTTTGGCTCATTATGTGAATTAAGCTGCTGTTATTCTCCACGTACACAAAGAAACACCCTCCGGAGTCCATCCATGTCCACAACAAGCCGTTGTTGTCCCATCTAACTAACATGTAGCTCATGTGTTGCTACTAGCGTTAGCCTAGCTTAGCTGCTAGCTCCACAGTTCAAGTTAGCTCGCTCGCTAGCTAGACGGTCCGGCAGGTCAAAGCCAACGGAGACAGACGAGGCTAGCTAACGTTAGCTCCCTAGCTAACACTGTTTATGCCCCGTCAAGAGACACGTGTGTAAATCAACCAGATAACGTCCATTATGATTAGTATTCACAAAACAACGTGTACGTGGATCCAATAATAATAATAATGTATAAGTGAAGCTAACGTTAGCTAACCCGGGGCCGGGGTACCTTTAGCTAGGAAGCTAACGTTTTAATAGCCAGTGACCTTTGACCCGCGTCCCGTCTAGCTAGCTAGCTTAGCTAGCGAGCTAACTTGAACTGTGTGCTAGCTAGCTAAGCTAAGCTAGGCTAACGCTAGTAGCAACACATGAGCTAACGTTATAGAAGATGACAGTGGCGTGTTGTACACAAGTTATAGCTTCACTTCGGCTGCTAATTACCATCATTATTGGATCCAGGTACGGGTTGTTTTGTGAATAATAACCCTAATTGGACGGTGTAGCTGGTTGATTATTGATTATTGGTCTCCGCTCCATCACCACCACTGCACTCTTCTAGGAACTAGCCTGGTCCCTGCTGCTGTCAGGGATTTATTATTACAAAGACAAGTTAGAAGAAGTAACACGACGCACAAACAATAGCCATACTCACAATACAGTAGAGTATAAGTTCAGCTTTGATAAATGTTAACTAGGGAGGGGGGGGGGGAAGAAACACTTAATGTCAAAATACTCACATGTATAGCTCTTTATATGTGTCCCTCCCCGTCAGAACTAGTAACGTCGGCTTTTGTTCGTTCGCTGGACGTGCTGGTGGGGTTAGGGTGCGCAGGCCGCGTTTTACTCTGTGACGTAGGGATGTGAGGCTCGAGGACGAGTCCGTTCAAATTAACTCAAGTTGATTCGCCAACGTGAATCTTTCAAAACCGCTCTCAAAAAGAGCATACTAGGCTGGTAAAGCTATGTCTCCTAAAGTGTGCGAACGGAAGTACAGGCTACAGGCGTGGGGGACACTGTACACTGTATGCCCCGGAACCCAGCAAAACTCCACTGAACAGTCTGCCTTCTCAATCCTATATAAAACTAATATTATTTCCTGAATGAGATCAGGGCGAGCTTTAGACCTACATGCACTCACAGCCATCAGTGCAGCAGCCGAGTCAGAACATATAATCACCTGACCTTTCTGTTTTTTACCATACATATTATCTATATTATTCTGGAACATGTGCCGTTGTGATGTCATAAAAGAACATTCTAGAACATTTGTGATGTCACAGTATGATGTCATAATAGCACATTCTAGAACATTTGTGATGTCACAGTATGATGTCATAATAGCACATTCTAGAACATTTGTGATGTCACAGTATGATGTCATAATAGAATAGGCAGTTAGCCTCTGGTATGCATGCCATTAGCGTTAGCCACGCTTCTAGGCCTATTTTTTTTCTTTTGTAAAGAATGATAAAAAAAAAATTTAAAAAGAAAAAGAAAAAAATGTATAATATATATATTATATATATATATATATATATATATATTTTTGAATTCGACTAAGAGGTTGGCCGTCGACTACGGCTCCTTTCGATCGATTAGTCGACTATTCTAATATTCCACAAATCATGTTAAACCCAGATTCGGCTCAAACAAGGGACTAAACACGTTTCGCTATTATGCCACATCAATGTGGAACGCCCTACCCAAAGCTGTAAAGGAATGTGAATCACTACCCACTTTCAAAAACACTCTCAAAGAACACCTACGGGAGACTGCAATTCGAAACTGGCCCCTACAAATGTCCTAACCCAGTTGTACAGTAAAGATGGCTTTGTCAGTATTCCAATGTACAGTGTCCCCCCCCACCTCCAATGTACAGCCCCACCCAACCCCAACCCACCTACCCAACCTCCTCCAATGTACAGTTTGTTTCTATGTCAAATGTATGTCAGTATTCCAATGTACAGTGTACAGTGTGTCCCCCCTACCCAACCCCCCCCCCCCCCCCCACCTCCAATGTACAGCCCCACCCCACCTACCTAACCTCCTCCAATGTACAGTTTCTATGTCAAATGTATATACACTCTTTTTCTGAATTTTTTTGTATCACAAACAGTACTGTATTTGCAAATCTGGTATGTCATAAATGTATAGATGTAGCAGTACTGTCTATCTGTATGTCGTGTGTGTCATGAATTGAAAATGGGGGACCCTGATGTAAACAAGACGAAAGTCTTTCTCTGGTCTGCATCCCCTTAACAATTGTATGTATTGAGCTGTACTGTATTCTGCAATCTGTTAATAAACGTTTCAATCAATCAATCAAGGGGTCAGCCCTACTGTATTGTATTGTATCAGACTGAAGCACAACTTAATGTCTCATCCTTCCAGTCGGGACCACAGATCAAGCAAACCCCCACCAATTGGTACAGGGCTTGTATTGAATGAATGAATGAATGAAAACTTTATTTAACAGATTGCAGAATGGGTACAATACAGTACGGCTCAATACATACAATTGTTAAGGGGATGCAGACCTGAGAAAGACGTTTGTCTTGTTTCCATCAGGGTCCCCCATTTTCAATTCATATAGTTGGTTTGGCTTGGCTCTTCTCGTTGTTATGCTATCGGTATCCTATTATTATGCAAAGTCTAGGTGATAAGTATGGGGGTAAATTTCTATCAAAAATAAACAAGTGCCGGCTGGGACGAGTCCAGTGACAATTGTGAAAGCATTTTTGTGTGCGCGCTTGCACATATGTGCGTGATTGCACGCACTTCTGCTCAGCGAACTACTAGGACGGTGTCTTACCCCGTCCTACCACCACTGCAACACTGATTGTACCCATTCTGCAATCTGTTCATTCAATTTTCAACCAATCAAACGAATAGATCTAGAACCGAGGACTCGTCCGGCAACCGCACATGGCTCCTTCCCACCGAGCCGTGCTGTGGGCAGCAGCACTGGCATCTGGCAGAGAGGAGGCTGCAGTATCAGGACAGCAGGTGACACTGCCACCTAGCGAAGTGGACACTTTTCTGACAGCCTCACACAAACCTTAACCTTATTAAAAGTGTTTTTATTTTTTATTTAGTTAAAATAAGTGGTCTACACAATGTTACACTAATAGCTCTACATTCCAACAGCCATCACTGATATAGAGTGTCTGCTATAGAGTGTCTGGTCAGTAACATGGGTCTCTCAGTCCCTCCACTCTGCAGTAAACAGCCATCACTGATACAGAGTGTCTGGTCAGTAACATGGGTCTCTCAGTCCCTCCACTCTGCAGTAAACAGCCATCACTGATACAGTGTCTGGTCAGTAACATGGGTCTCTCAGTCCCTCTGCTCTGCAGTAAACAGCCATCACTGATATAGAGTGTCTGGTCAGTAACATGGGTCTCTCAGTCCCTCCACTCTGCAGTAAACAGCCATCACTGATACAGAGTGTCTGGTCAGTAACATGGGTCTCTCAGTCCCTCCACTCTGCAGTAAACAGCCATCACTGATACAGTGTCTGGTCAGTAACATGGGTCTCTCAGTCCCTCCACTCTGCAGTAAACAGCCATCACTGATATAGAGTGTCTGGTCAGTAACATGGGTCTCTCAGTCCCTCCGCTCTGCAGTAAACAGCCATCACTGATATAGAGTGTCTGGTCAGTAACATGGGTCTCCCAGTCCCTCCACTCTGCAGTAAACAGCCATCACTGATATAGAGTGTCTGGTCAGTAACATGGGTCTCCCAGTCCCCCCACTCTGCAGTAAACAGTCATCACTGATATAGAGTGTCTGGTCAGTAACATGGGTCTCCCAGTCCCTCCTGCTCTGCAGTAAACAGCCATCACTGATATAGAGTGTCTGGTCAGTAACATGGGTCTCTCAGTCCCTCCACTCTGCAGTAAACACAAAATACATTTTCTGGTATCCCGTTCCGCGTTATCCAATCAGGGGAGAGAACTCCACACTAACAATGGTCTGACAAAACAAAAACTAGTTTTAAGCAAATACAAATGAAATAATCTGCCAGTGCAGTAAGCAAATTTGGCTTGGCAAGATTTCTTGTAATAAGGGGAAATATCTAGGATTTGACTGCGGTCGAGCCAGCCTCTGAGCGCCTATACACTACACAAAATACATGGTTGGTCAAACTATTCCTCCTCATGTTGTTTCGCTATAGGCATTGTGCAGTAAGAGCAAGAACTGATTTAAAAATAAAAGCGGCATTCCGGTGAACGTGATTTCACAATAATTAATTCAGTCAGCCAGTCTGTCAATAATGCATGAATAAATAAATATAGTGTGTAATAGTGTAATAGGCTATGGCTGAACGTGCTCCTCAGCTAGCACCTCATGGGGGGGGGGGGGGGGGGGGGGCAGGGTGCGAACCATGGGTAAGCTCGGTGAGCCATTGGCTCCCCTAGATCAGACATCAGCTCCCCTGAAAACATGATTTGTGAATTTTTGGGGGGTCTCTAAATTACTGAAAATAAATGCTATTTTTGCCATGCATTTCTCATTTTTCTGTAATTTTCTGTATCATCATCGTGTATAATAATAAACGTAGGCTATTTTGATGTATGATTAATGATTTGCGCACTAATTCTTCACACCGTAATATGGCAACA
Source organism: Notolepis coatsorum (assembly GCF_963971535.1). Taxonomy (NCBI): domain Eukaryota; kingdom Metazoa; phylum Chordata; class Actinopteri; order Aulopiformes; family Paralepididae; genus Notolepis; species Notolepis coatsorum. The sequence continues at coordinate 3,746,845 of NC_140178.1, forward strand.
TGCATGCTATTCTTGCAATTACCATTCGGAGCGCGGCGGCGCTGCAGCCTGCAGGCACGCACAAATCAAACTTGACCCACGTTGTAACCTGTGAGTGACAGTGATAGTTTTACAGGTAAATAAGGTAATCACTCAGGATAATGTCAAAACGAAAAATGCAACAAGTAAGCCTTTTAACCAATTTTGGTTTCACAAAGAAGGTGAAGCAGCCAATCGACTTGACAGAGCAGGAGGCGGGATCATCTACGTCTTCGATAGCAGACAAATTGACAGCTGCCGACGACGCTGTTACACCTGCTGCTGCGGTGGGGACTATGTCTCTGACAACGCCCGGTGACCGTGCCGGCGCCGGCGGTCGTATCAGAACACAGGATAGCCCTATACTAAGTCAGGAGTCGATAATAAGAGAGATAATCACGAGATACTGTAGACAGTGTTGGATCTATCCAATCTAACTAAATGGATACTTTTTTTTATCATGGAATGTGCTGTGCAAGCCCAGACCGTCCAGACGGCCGGACCACAACAACAACAAGTGAAAGAAAGAAAAAGAAAAATAATGAGCTCCCGGCTCCCCCGAAGACCATGCTATGGTTCGCATACTGGGGGGGGGGGGGGGGGGGGTGCGTAACTCATCTACTCAAGAGACGCTAACAAAGTGCAGGGGGGTCTAGGGAGTCATTCACCAGGGGTTTGAGGGGTGGCAGGACCACCAGCCTCTCAAGGGTCTTCATGACGTGTGACGTCAGAGCGACTGGCCTGTAGTCATCAAGGGCACCTGAGCTTCCCTCCTTGGGCACCGGGACGATGCAGAAGGTCTTCTTTCAAAGCTGCGGCACCTTCTTCAGCCCCGAGGAGAGAGGTGGAGTCTCCCACTCTGTGATTCATCACACCTGACATCTCGGTGATGACATCACAACTACATTTTTCTGTTTCTTTCTGGCTTAAACATCTATCTAGGGGGACTACAACTGAAAACTAGCAACCCTGCTATAATGTTGGCATATTTACAGTTTTTAAATTTGTATTCATCTATAAATGTGGAACCGTTGATCGATATGCACTGTCCCTGATCAAATAAACGGAGTAAACTAAACGAAACGAATAAAAAACATAAATAAATGTGCATACGTTTTGTACATAAAACTACGAAATGTTTGTAACCATTGCTAAATGATGTACTGAATTATGTTTCTTTTTTGTATTTTTTTGTGTGTAAATAATGTAATGTGAAAAGGGTAGGCAATTATAAGCCTCGGCTTCAGCCCACAACTTTTCGGTCATTTTTTTTTTTTTTTTTTTTTTAAATGTTCTACTACTATGCTTTGTAAAGGAAGACCGAAATAAATGCATGAATTAATTAATTCATTCATTCATTCATTCATTCATTCATTCGTTCGTTCGTTCGTTCATTCATTCATTCATTCATTCATTCATTCATTCATTCATTCATTCATTCATTCATTCATTCATTCATTCAGCCAGTCAGCCAGTCAGTCATTCATTCATTTGTAACATTAGCTTTGTATAAGACATTGAAATGTGTGTGCTTGTGAACATGTGTGTGTGAGTGTATATATATGTGTGTATGTTGTCTTGCATTATGTATATAGGCAGCACAGAGGTGTGGTATATTATGTATATTATGTTATTGTGTGTGATGTGTTGTGTGCACCAATGCCCCCTTGTGGTGACCATGAGTAAGTGCCCCTTCTTTTGAGAGCTGGCTAATGTGGGTGATATGATATATTGACCTATATTGACAATTTTTGTCAACTACCTCTCTGTGGACAAGATTGGGGGAGGGGGGGGGGTCGCTTTTTGTTTTCTAATATGGTTTACCTATTACTTTTTTAAGGTGCTATAGATAACATTTATATGTAGAGTAATCCCTTTTCCCCCTTCTTTTTTCTTTACATCCACAGAGATTTTAGAAAGGTGCAGAATTAAAGCATTGCTTTTCCCACAAAAAAAGTATTTATTAATGAATTTATAATAAAAAAAATAATGTGCAGGTCCACAATTAATGTTGTTGTTTACATGTATCCCATCCCTACTTCCCATTTCCCCACGTGGAATGCACCTGATTGGATACATTATATGTTGGTGCTCTAGTGCGACACCTAGTGGTTGAATGCTATCTATAGCACCTGGAATAGGAGGTGCTATAGGAAGGTGGAATAGGAAGGGGTTAATTGTATTAACGTTACCCACACCAAAAGAGTTGTTAAACGGCTCATGAATGGACACGCACACAGAACTCCCATCTAATTCTTTAATGCTAAGGGTACTGGTCAGTTACAATGATTTAATAAGAGTGGTCAAATGGACTGAAGTCCCACTACAGTTCCGTTTGTAACTCAATACCTCATATACACGTATATTATACACCCACCTCTGGGTTGGTATCAGAGATAATATACTTCAATGTGTTTGACTCATCACCCACGTCTGGGTCAGCACCCTGTATAATACCTCTGACAGGCTTTAATTATACGGCAAGAATAATACCTCTCTAGGCTTTACTTATAATGCACCAGGTCTGTAACCTCCCCACAGGGAAAGGGTTAATTAGATGGGAAAATATTATTAAAGAACAAACACGTTATCACACTCAAAGAAACCAAAAATGTGGGCTCACAAATACCTAACAAAAGTCCTATGCTAATGCCGGCATATATTGTTGATGGGGTACCCCTAGAAACTGTAGTTAGCAACGTTAGCTTCGCCCGCAGGCCGCACCACACTGTGTAACGTGTAATAGAATCCTGGGCACCGAAGCCCTAATGTACTCTACCAATATGGCGGCCTCGCCGTGCCACCGTCGTCCGGATAGCAAGATGGCGTTGAACGCTCTCGGCGTGAGCGCTAGCAGGCGGAGCTGGAGCAGAGGGGCAGTGCTGGGCTGAGAGCGTGTGCTGGGTGGTGGCGACCTCTGTTGGTCGGGACGAACTCCCGTGCTCTGAAGACAGCCTGGTGCAGATCTGGTTGTAGACAGCCGGAGCGGACTGGTTGTAGACAGCTGGTGCTGGGTCGACGCGCATATCTAAACTTGCCCTCACTCACACTGCAGCTACACTCTGGGTCCTCAAACAGCCCTCCTGCTAGCCGGGATATATGATAACGCAGGGTGCCTCTAAACACCGGTCCTCTTCACGCCACGCTGGCGGGGCACCTCGCTAGAGGGAATAACTTTAACTTAAACCCCTCAGGGCGATACCGCATTTCTTCTAGGATAACTCGTTGTATCGCTAGGGTATTCAGTAGGGAAACATGCAACACGCTTCTACGTTTACTGTTATAGGATAACCCGAAGAGGCTGGTTCCTCGCACTTCCGTCTACTTCCTTCTCCGTCTCTCTCGTACGCTCTCTGCCTGCCACCGCGCCCCCTGCTGGTACCGCCTACTAGCTCCACAGGGAAAACTGAGTGGAGAATAGGATCCAGGTTATTGCTCATAATCCATATTTCAGCCGGTAGAACAAGGAGGAGCCTGCGTCATTGTTCGAGGGAATATTAACGGAGACTAATTGGTAGGTCTTGGTGCATCAGGGGAGATGAAAAGGCAAGTCAGCACTTCTGAATAATAGCCCTATTTTCAGGGTGCTACACTAGAATGAATGCCGGTGGCAGGTAGTGCCACACCCTAAATCGTTCGGGGGGAACCAATATTCCCAACAACAGTTCTGTGTGAATTATGTACAATCACTACAATACTATATATATATATATGCTGTAAATATAAATATATATATATGGTATATATAGCACTATAATACATGCTACTCTATGGTTAGACTATAGTATGAGGTAGGTAGTCAAGTCAAGTCAGCTTTATCTTTATAGCACATTTACAAATGACTAAAGCCAAACCAAAGTGCTGCAGGTATACATGATAAAAACACATACAATGCAGTAATAAGTAAAAAATACACAGAAATTACAGAAAAAGACAATTAAGAACACAAGAGCAAGGTGCAATATAAAAGAGACAAGAAATTAGATTAAAAAGTCCAGAGTAACAGCAAACGTCATGTGCAAGTGGCAGGCTAACTCTGGTCAAAGGCCAGGGAAAAGAGGTGCGTTTTGAGCAGCGATTTAAAAGCCTCTAGGCTCTGGGCAGGTAGTTAAGATTATTATGATTACAGTGTAGTGTAGGGCAGTTGTAGACAGTGAAAGCAGTAGGTAGGTATAGATTGAGGCAACAGTGTTCAGTGTTTGTTCTTCACATTTTACCCATTCACTCACTCACACATTCACACCGACGGTGGAGGCAACCATGCAAGGTGCCGACCTGCTCATCGGGAGCAATTAGGGGGTTATACTTTACCTACTGGCTTCGCGTCTCGCTCCGCCTATTGGACTACACTCGTGTGCCTATTGCACTGGCTGAAAAAAACCATCATGCACCTTACATCTACCTATAGCCACGCCTACCTCCGGTCGTATATAACCCGGTGTAGTGGCCATGCTCACCCTTCCTCGTTTTTTCACACGAAAAGGCTGCTCATAAGCACCTGCAGCTCTGAGAGCACGATTTAGTTTATTTTAAAAAAAAAAATTATCCTCGCTTTCTCCGATTTTTCTCTGTTTTCTCCCCGTCCCAATTTAGTCGTTGTGCCAATTCCCCCCCTCCCCTACCTGGTTGTTGTGCGCATGTTCTCCTACTGGTCGGTACAAAGGAAACCCGAAGTCATCCGCACGCTTCCTCCGACACGCGCGGCGACAGCCAGTGACTCTTTTTTCACCTGGCAGTGAGGACTCTCATTGGTGGAGCGTAACGCGTGGGAGGTCACGCTGCCTTCATCAAGTCCTGCCTCCGCTGAGCAAGCGCCCAGACCTGACCTGTAGGCGTCGCTGTCCACAACGCCAGATTACCACCCCCTCGACTTGCCCTCCCCCTAACCCAGCCAAACGGGTTAGTATAGCGATCAGCCACGATTTAGTTTTTCTGTTAGCTAGAGATGGATATTCCACCACCCAGAAGGCATCCGCCGCTCGTCATGGAGTGTCCTCAGACCGGCGATTCTTCTCCGGAAGATTGCTGGAGCCCGGGGGGCAGCTTGCGGCGGTCGGTGGAGAGCTCGAGCCGCCCCCCCCGCGTTCACGGCGAGGTCGCCTCGCGAGAGAGAGAGGGACCCCCGGCGCTGTGTCGTGTGGCGTCGAAGCCTTCGCTCATCGCACCGAGCAATCGGGAGGCGTGAGCAGCGAGCAGTCTGTGGAGGTGGAATACAAACCCCTGTTTGGCGCGCTGAGGCTAATTACCCCGGCCCCACGGGGAGAACCACTCCCGGACCAGGGGGAAGTCCCATGAGCCTTCCCCCTGGTGTGTCTCCGGCTAGTCAGACTGGGGACCCCAAATTCCCCCCCCCGCTCGGCGCGCCAGGGTTAATAATTACCCCGGCCCCCCGCGGGACGTATACTCAGAGGAGTTCAGACAGCAGTCAAGGTTACTGCTCGTCTTCCCCAGTGTTATGGCGGCTGCCCTGTGCCCCTGCCGATGCTTGTCCTTTACACAGGTGGAAGGCCGGGTCAGAGGGCTTAGGACCGGCGTACCGCGCTTAGACAAGCCGCTCGCCTCGGTCCTTTGCCCCGGAAGTAATAGAGTGGCACCCCGACGGCGAGAGGTGATTGGGCCCGGAAGGTGGCGGCAGGCACGTGCACACATAGAGGCCAAGGGGTGCTTGAGCACCTGCCTTTTTGAGCCTCGTCAAAAAAGTGCCCTTTTTGAATTTTTCTTTTTTTCTTTTTTATTTATTTTTTACCGTTACGCATATAGACTGCCCTTCCAACTGAAAAATGTCAGGATAGAATAAAAATATTAGGTAAAGAGAGAGAGATGCCCCATATTCCATTGCAGTTTGCACGGCCTCCTCAGCGTGCCTCTCCGCGGACCTATATATTTTATGCATAGCGTGGGTGGTGATGATGATGATGATAGAAACCGCTGTGGTGCATACAGTTGAATGCTGGTATTACACTCACTGAGGGACACGAAGAAGTCAAGTCCGATGGGATTTGGGAATCTCAAATACAAATCGGGATTGGAATAAAAAATGCATTTATATTAAACGATACAGAATATACAGCACTTCTTGAGGTCTGTAGGGTAAGCACTTATTCCCTCCCCCCTGAACATTTATGGAGATGTATGGGCCTTTTAAGTCAGTGATAAAAGTGTCTTTCAAGGATAAGTGAGCTCCTGCACTGATTATTATAGTTCAATATTCAATATTTGATCACCAAAACCCCCCAAAAAGCATAAAAAGGGGGCCCCCCGCCCGAAAAGGGCCCTTAAAAATCGTACTTGTGCGCTACGCGCGCTCGGTTAATATATACACACAAGTGTAGTGCCCTTTTCAGCCTTTGAGCACCTGCCCCTCTAAAGTCCTGTGCACGTCCCTGGGTGGTGGTGTGGGCTGGGGAAGCCTACATCGCCGCGGTACAGAACCTGGCAGCGGCGGCTAACAAAGCCCTTCGGCCAAGGAGGCGACTCTCTTGACCAACAGCAACACCTGGGCAATCGTGGCGATACGAGTGTGAGTAATGTTTCCTTTTTGATTAAATATGAATACCTTTATTCTTAGTGTGCCCGATATATACCGACAGACCCCAGGTGTGTGTGTTTGTGTAAACATGATGTGCGTATCCTCTCTCTCTCGCTATCGTGCCGTCATTCAGCCATTTTTTACTAGGGGCTCTGTGTTTTCCTTGACACCGTTTGACCACGCTACTAATGTTAAAAGATAGCGAACGGCCCCGGGCCTCTCCCCCCGGTGTAACGTCAGCTGGCCTCCCAGGTCCTCACACGGACCAGGGCTGATGGTGCGTTTGGTCGGTCCCCAACATGGGTACGTCTGTCACACTGGTCGTACTAGGGCAGTTGCCCGCGGTTACGCCATGGCTGGGCAGGTTCCCCCCGCAGGCGTCAAAGAGCGTTCCACCCGTGGGTGGCACTCTCAGCTGCCCTGCCTGGAAGAGCCTCGGTGGAGGACACGTATGTTGCGGCTTCATGGTCCTCATCAGGCCCTTTGGTCGGGTTCTATCTCGTGGACCTGGCTGAGAGCTCTGTCTCTCGTGCGGTCCTTAGGGCTGGGACCTCTTCTGCATCCCGTTGCTAGGTTGCTGGCGGGATGCACGGTGAGGTAGACGGCGGGTTTTACGCAAGGTCTACTCACCTTGTGCGTTTTCGGGGTAGCTGCGCCCTATTACGCATAGTATCGGAGTCCTATCCTCCCGCTCCTCGTTAGGACGAGTGTGGGGATAGGACCCTCCCCGCTTTGGTGGTCGTAAGGGACCTCGGGGGGTACATTTATCAGGGCTACGCGCCTTGCTCCGCCCCCTTTTAGTCCAATAGGCGGAGCGAGACGCGAAGCCAGTAGGAAGTATAACGGTGGTTATCCTATAACCCTAGTTATAACGACTACTGGCAGAGCGTCTTGCTTTTCGGCCATGAGGACCCTTGGCTGTTTTCATGTAGAAATTCATACTTGGAAGGGTGAGCATGGCCACTACACCGGGTTATTCGTCCTACCACTGTTGTGTCGTCTGCAAATTTGACTATAGTGTTTGAGGGGTGTATGGAAATAGTGAGTATATAGTGAGTAGAGCAGTGGACTCAGCACGCAGCCTTGAGGTGCGCCAGTGCTGAGGGACAAGCTGGAGGAGAGATGGGAGCCGAGGCTGACTGTCTGTGGATGATTGGACCAGAAGTCTCTGATCCACCTACACAGCGAGTCGCTGAGACCCAGGTCCAGGGGTTTGGTGACCAGCCTACTGGGGACAATGGTGTTGAACACACTGCTGTGTAGTCTATGAAGAGCATCCTCACATATGTCCCATTCTGGTCAAGGTGTGTCAGTGCTGAGTGGAGGGTTGTGGCTATAGATTGATTGATTGAAAAGTTTATTAACAGATTGCAGAATGGGTACAATACAGTACGGCTCAATACACACAATTGTTAAGGGGATGCAGACCAGAGAAAGACTTTCGTCTTGTTTACATCAGGATCCCCCATTTTCAATTCATCATAACATGACATACATGACATACAGATAGACAGTACTGCTACATCTATACATTTATGACATATCAGATTTGCAAATACAGTACTGTTTGTGATACAAAAGTGTCCAGAAAAAGAGTGTATATACATTTGACGTAGAAACTGTACATTGGAGGAGGTTGGGTGGGTGGGGTGGGGTTGGGTGGGTGGGGGTTGTACATTGGAGGTAGAGGGGGGGACACTGTACACTGTACATTGGAATACTGACAAAGCCATACATGGTCATTTACTGTACAACTGGGTTAGGACATTTGTGGGGGCAAGTTTCGAATTGCAGTCTCCCGTAGGTGTTTTTTGAGAGTGTTTTTGAAAGTGGCTAGTGATTCACATTCTACATGCTATAGCATCCTCTGTGGACCTATTTGCCCTATAGGCGTACTGATGTTGGTCCAGATTAGGGGGAGGGCGGATTTTATCTGCTTCATTCCCAGTGTCTCAAAACACTTAGCAATGAAAGGGGAGGATAATAACCACCGTTAAGTGTCTTTCAAGGACACTTTGACAAGCAAAGCAGGTCCTGGATCACAAATCACTTCACATACTGTTCACTAGTTTCACCATTTAACTTACTGATTGATTGATTGATTGATTGATTGATTGCCTCAGGGCAGCTCTGGCTGCAATTGTAGCTTACCACCACCAGTATGACTGTGTATGAACGAATAATGGACTCTGTGAAGCGCTCTGGGGTCACTGGGGTGTCATGAAGAGCGCTATATAAATCCAATCCATTATTATTATTATATGACATACGCAACATACAGATATATATCATGACATTTCTGACATACATGACATAGCTATACAGTACTGTTACATTTGTGACATACAAGATCTGCATACAGTTACTGTTAAACAGAGATCCTAACAGAAACTATACATACGAGGGGGAGCAAACTGTACATTAGGAGGGGGTGGGTGAGAGGTAGGGGGGGTTTGGACATTTACGGGGGCCATACAGATATATATCATGACATTTATGACAATACACTTAATTTCACAATTCTCTTATATACTCTGATTCTATTCACATAATGTTTACTAAATGTATGTAGGGGCGACAGTGGCTTGTGAGGTAGAGCAGTCGTCTGGCAATCTGGAGGTTCTCGGTTCGATTCCCGTTCCTCCCGGGCAGCGTGTCGATGTGTCCTTGAGCAAGACACTTAACCCCTAATTGCTCCCGATGAGCAGGTTGGCACCTTGCATGGTCGCCTCCGCCGTCGGTGAGTGAATGTGTGAGTGAATGGGTAAAAATAATTTGAGTAACAAATTGTAAAGCGCTTTGGATAAAAGCTAAGTAAATTTTTTCAATATAAGTCTAATGTGGCGGCTGGGTGGCGCAGCGGACATTGCACTTGTCACCAACGCATGAGACACCGGTATCGAATCCGGCTGTCGGCGTTGCCTCCGGCTTGGTGCCGGCCGTCATACTAACTCAATTGGCAGAATTAGCAGGTGGGAAGTCGATGGGTGGTAATCTGGACGTTGTAAACAGTGACTCCTACAGGTCGGTTGGGGCGCCTGCACAGCAGAGACAGGAAAATGGCGGGGGCAGTGTGAGCCTCCCACACGTTACTCCTCGCCAAATGAGAGTCCGCGCTGGCAGGTGAAAAGATGCGACTGGCTGCCTACACATGTATCGGACATGCGATGGGCTTCTATCCTCCCTACAACAGGCCAGTGGGGGGCACATGCGAGCAACGATCAAGACAGGGCAGGGGAGAATTGGCACGGCAAAATTGGGATGGGAGAAAAAATAGAAAAATAGGTGAAAAAAAAGTGGATAAAAAAAAATAAGTCTAGTATGAATTAGTAAATAAAATATAGTTCTGATGAGTAAATAGGGGTGGGATTAAATAAGTGTATGCTTCTTCCCACTCCTTTGCAAATATGTAAATGACAAAAAAAACAATTTTTTGTTTGACTTTTTTTTGTTTGTTCTTTGTTATTTTTTAATTTTTAATTTACATTTATTATTTAAAGGCTTAAGGCTATATATGTAATTGATGTTTGTTTGTTATGTTGCATATTTGAAATAAACTTCAATCAAATCAAAATCAAAACTTGTTGTTGGGCCTTACAAAATACATTTTATTTTATTTGAATTTCCCCAATAAGGCAATCAATAAAGGAATATTATTATCTTATTATCACATCAAAACCAAAAATAATAGTTTTTTTGTTTGTTTTTACATTGTACAAATGTAAACAGTAAAAGCAATATTCACAGAAAATTAAACACAACAGAGTAAAAAAAATTAAATAAAACGTTTTAAAATAATTAAAAAAATCTGCTAAAACAGTTACAGGTTTCAAGTTCAAGTTTCTTTATTAGTTGTCATACAGAAGTACAGAATACTTTTATACAAAATGCTTCTTACTGTTACGCTCCAGAGACTGTGCTCAGGGGCGTAGCTGGGGGGGGGGTAGTTTAGGATGATTTTTTTTTTTTTTTTTATTATTTTTACTAGACATCACTCAGGTGTATTATTGATGCTCTCATTGATACTATGTTTGTTTCTGAAGTGTGTGTGTGTGTGTGTGTGTGTGTGTGTGTGTGTGTGTGTGTGTGTGTGTGTGTGTGTGTGTGTGTGTGTGTGTGTGTGTGTGTGTGCGTGTGTGTGTGTGTGTGTGTGTGTGTGTGTGTGTGTGTGTGTGTGTGTGTGTGTGTGTGTGTGTGTGTGTGTGTGTGTGTGTGTGTGTGAGATATAGAGAGAGAGGGGGAGCTTTGGTAGACTATTGCATTGGTCCATTCATTGAAGATGAACGCAATGCGACATCCTTTACTAGGCTCACCCCAACAGTGCAGGTGCTGAACTGCTGATCCGAATGTATAGGTAAAAACCATATTATGCGTTTTCATCAATAAAAAAATTGCCAAAAAAAAATCCGCTTACGCGCGCTCGCATTCACTGGGGGCCTACAAATACATTCTTTCAGGGGGCCCAGAATCTGGAGCTACACCCATGTGCTAGACAAAAATAGATAAGTATAAAATAAAATAAAATAAGTATAGCAAGTATAAAATAGAAGTCACGTACGTAGGCACAAGTGTTCAGTATGTACATATGTACAATCAATGTTCAATTCAGAGTAGAAGTAACTGAGTTACCATACAATATACTATACAATATACTAATATAAAATATACTATATAGGCACACAATGGTCTGCAATCATACGTTTAAACACCAAGGGAAGGGAGAGAGAGCATCCAACTTCAGAGAGAGTTGAAGGACATTCCAAGATGAATGTGTACAAATAAATTTGATTTTATTTTATTTGAATTTTCCCAAGGGAATCAATAAAGGAATATCTTATCTTATTACCACATCAAAACGAATGTTTTTTTTGTTCGTTTTTACCTTATTCTATGATAAGAGAGTTATGAAATATTATGATATTGTAAGAAAGTGGCAGCAGGAGGACTAAATAAACTCTTCTCTCCAACTCATCCTTGTTTGTTTTCCTATATGGATGAAGGCGGACTCGTTTGTGTTTATAAATGTTGACGTTCAGTTGAGTCAATCAGTTGTGCTGTGATGACAATAACAACATCGAGACGGCTCAGCGGTGAGCTCAGCGGTGAGCTCCGCGCTGACTGAGGAGGTGTGTCAGAGAGTGATGCTTGCTTAGTTATTACAAGACAGCTCCCAAAAAAAAACCTCATCTACTCAATGGACACATTCACCAGACTTTGAGTAAACGGCACTCGCTTTGCAGACCCGTCTGTTGCATTCTGTATATATACCTTTTACCATGGATGCCTTTTACAGGATACTTCTGCTCTTCTCCGGTGAGTTGCTTATTATGAGTTATGACCGTTTACTTGTCTGTTTCTGAGTTATCCCGAAAATTAAGATTTCATTTTTAGAAAAGGAAAAAGGCACACGGATCATCTTTAGGAAAAAATATTTAATATCTGAAGACGACACTGTTGTGTTGAAACGTTATAGTGATTTTCTTCGCACCCTATATGTTTCTAAATATGACTTCCTTTTTTTTATCACATGGTTATTATCTGATCGGACCGGCCGAACCGGTTTAACACAGCGTGATGCACTTTATATAATATAAGGAAACCTTCGCGTTCAACCATGCAAAATGTTCTCATGGTCAGTATGCAATGACACTGTTATTATTATGCCGAGTAGTGTTTAAGTGGCAATTAAGTGATAACAATGTCATCCTTAGGGCCTGTTTTGCGTCTGATTTCAGTTTGTTCCGTCTCTAAACCTATACGATGAATTGAAAATGGGGGACCCTGATGTAAACAAGACGAAAGTCTTTCTCTGGTCTGCATCCCCTTATTAACAATTGTGTGTATTGAGCCGTACTGTATTGTACCCATTCTGCAATCTGTTAAATAAAGTTTTCATTCATTCATTCATTCTGTGTGTGGCACAGTAGTGTAAAGTCAGCTAGTCCAGTGACTCAGTTCTTCTATTCACTGTTTGTCCTTGAGGTACCGCTGCAAAAGCAACACAGACCAGTCTGTGTGATGATGGAAAAAGTTGCATACAGTAGTAAATTATGTTCCCACCAAACAGGGGGGGGGGGGTGAAAAAGGAACTTTTCTTTTTCATGCTTGCGTGAAGTCACACCCACTTACCCACAACGCATTAAATCAAGCCAAGCGGGTGGAACCACTTGACTGTGATTGACTTCACTTCACACCTACGAGATGGACGTGTGTTACAGGTTACATTTTGTTTAAATCGATTAGCCCCCGTGTTGACATTCTAAAGGTTTAATCTGCAGTGCCATCCACCTGACCCTTTTTTGACGTTTCAATTTCGTTGTTTTGGTTTGATGTGTGGATTGAATTTAAGTGGGTTCGTGCCTGGGAGGGGTTACATACCTGACACATACCTAACCCAAGGCTGCGTACAGATTAGATTCGATTAGATTAAAATGTATATGCCATCATCATGATGCACCACAAGTAGGCTATACAATGAAAATAAGTTTGGCATCCAACCAGAGTGCAAATAACAGTAAAGTGCGATATGGATATAATACAATCTATACAGGTGGTTAAACTGGGTATAAAATATATAAATGAGTACTACTGACTGAGTATATAGTGCTAATCAGATGTATACAGAGTTGTATTATTAATATACACTGATATGGTAGAAAGTCATAGCTGGCCAGCATGCAGCATAACTAGGTAAGGGATATGTACAGATATAGATATAATATGTACAGTGATACAGGTATAAAGACATTAGAAATGTTGTCATACTGGCCAGCAGCGTAAGAGTATATGTACAGATATAGATATAGTATCTACAGATATGTTAAAAAAAAAATTAAGGCTATTCCATAATTTAACTCCCAAAATCGATTTTTTTTTTACATTAGTTCTTACCTTTTTACTTGTTTTAAGAATACATAACCCTCTTAAATTATACTTTCCTTCTCGTGGTTTAAAGAGACATTGAATACAAACTGGTAGGCTTTACTCTTAGCACGAAAAATTACTTCCAAGGTTTTTATGTACACCACCATATCTACACATTTCTATGTGCAGGACTTTATGAATAATGGATTTGTTGATTCAAGGTAACTTTGTTTATTATTCTAATAGCTCTTTTCTTTTTTTTCCCTTTTCTCCTCTTTTTCTATTTTTCTCCCATCCCAATTCCACTGTGCCAATTCTCCCCTCCCCTGTCTTGAACGTTGCTCGCATATGCCCCCCACTGGCCGGTTGTAGGGAGGATAGAAGCCTTGCATCACGTGTCCCCTCCGATACACGAGGAGGCAGCTTTTCACGTCTTTTCACGTGCCAGCGTGGACTCTCATTGGCGAGGTGTAACGTGTGGGAGGCTCACACTACCCCGGCCATTTCCTGTCTCTGCTGTGCAGGCGTCCCCAACCGACCTGTAGGAGTCGCTGTCCACAACGTCCAGATTACCACCCATCGACTTCCACCCGCTAACTCTGCCAATTGAGTTAGTATGACGGCTGGCCCAAGCCGGAGGCAACGCCGCTTGTTTCTTGCGTTGGTGACGAGCGCAATGTCCGCTGCGCCACCGAGCCGCCCTAATAGCTCTTTTCTGTAGTTTAATAATATGATATATATTTGTTTTATAAACATTCCCAACACAATATGACATGTATGCATGGCACAACAAGTGAAAAATACAATATATGCAAAAATGTCTGGCTTCCAACAGAGTTTGTGATCTATAATCACACCTAAGAATTTTGTTTCATAAACTCTTTCAATTTCAGTTCCATTTAAATTCAGTTTAATTTCACAGTCGGTAGGAACACCACCAAATACCATAACATTTGTTTTGTTTTCATTAAGAGACAACTTATTCCTATCAAACCATTTCTTTAACTTTATCAATTCCCTTTCTACTGTTTTCAATCATTCTTTCATGTCCTCCCCTGAACAAAGTAAATTAGTATCATCAGCAAACGTAACAATTTTCCAAATATTCGATACTGTAAACATTTCATTTAAAGGGGAACTATCTTATAAATGGCCTTTTTGAGTGTTTAGCATTGTTTCCTAGCTATGTGAACTTATATTAATATGATCTATGTCTCAAAATTCTCATATAGGCGCATTCTTCCAATTCTCCTCTCACAATATTCACCGTCACTGAACTGAGTCATTTGAAAATGTGCGCGATATGTGATGTCAGAGAGACACCGCTGCATGTTAATGGAGGCGTGCAGAATGAGCTGCACACAGTTCTGTACCCACTCCACACAGTCAGCTCAAAACGGCTCGAGATCTTGAGGTAGAAAAATGCTGTTTTTGAGGACTTGATTAGAAATACAAAACAATGAATAAAAAAAATATATATATTACAGAGGTGTTCCATAGACTCACAGGAATTGTGTAAAAGTGCCCAAATAGTGAAAGAAATAGTCAAATAGTTCCCCTTTAAATAAAGTATAAATAACTTGGGTCCCAATACGGAACCCTGTGGAACACCACAAGTATACTCTTCTAAGATGTGATTCTGTATTATTAATGTTTACATATTGAAACCTATTATTTAAATAACTTCTTAACCAATGATGAGTGACACCTCTTATTCCATACCGTTCCATTTTTTGTAAAAGCACTTGAGTAAAAGTACAAAAGTGTCTACTTTTAAATGTACTTACCGTAAGTACTAAAAAGTAAAAGCAAAAATTATTTTTTATTCCGGGGGAATGAAATTTTCGTTTCGTCCTCTTCATCACTCGTACTATCGTTTGTGGCGATCTTCTGCTTGTCACTCTGACTGTCTATTATTCTGATAGCAGGTGTTTAATCAAAGATCCCCGCTTTCTATTTTTCTGCACAAGGACCAATCAGCATGGGTATGGGCGGGTTAATTTTCCATTGATGGGGATTTGATTGGCTGTTTTTAAATAAAGCGCGGCCGGCAGATTAATAACGTTAACGTTAGTTCGGCCAGAGAAACAAATATATAATTAAAATAGTTGGACCTGCGATATTGGTACTTTGTAGGTCTGCATTTTAAATGTAAGTAAAAAGTATGTTTTTTTTCTCTGAAATGTAATTGAGTAAAAGTACAAGTATACAAACCTAATAATACTTGAGTAAAGTACAAATCCCCCAAAACAGTACTTAAGTATTGTAACGAAGTACAATTACTCAAGTACTTTACACCCATGATTCCTACCCCCTTCACACATCAATATACATGTATATATATACACAGTATATACAGCATTATTGTACATGCTATCATACAGAGTTATATGGGTATAGACTATAGGTATGATTATTATGATTATGAGTGAGCTGAGTTTTGTCTCCTCTTCTCATTCTGCCCCTGTTTACAGTATGGCGACTGTTTATGGGCGACAGTGACTCGGAAGCTAGAGCAGTCGTCTGGTAATCCGGAGGTTCCCGGTTCGATTCCCGCTCCTCCTCCCGGGCAGCGCGTCGATGTGTCCTTGAGCAAGACACTTAACCCCTAATTGCTCCCGATGAGCAGGTTGTGGCACCTTGCATGGTTGCCTCCGCCGTCGGTGTGTGAATGTGTGAGTGAATGGGTCAAATGTGAGGAACAAATTGTAAAGCGCTTTGGATAAAACAGTGGTGCAGTGGTCATGGGACGTGGTCGCACGCCGTTCCAACTGCTTTTTGAGCAGGAGCACGTCGTGCACGCACATGCACGCGCGATGCGCGTGCACACAAGAATGTCCACTCGACTCTGCGCCAAGTACCCCACCTGGCTATACTTTGCATAACAATAGCTCAGGTCGTCAGGTGTGTTCAAATACTACAGTTGGACCATTCAACACAAAACCTGTGAATGAAATGTGTTACATTCCATTCCATTCCTAGAGGCAATTAGGCTTCCACTTTATTCGCGAGGAAACATTTATGCGCATGCGCAGGCGTCATTAACCCTCACTGCCACACTATACCAAACAGTTGTTAACCCTTTCACTGCGACAATACACAGAAGGTTATAACCCTTTCACTGCCACGCAACAGCAGGTTAACCCTTTCACTGCCACACTACACAGAAGGTTAACCCTTTCACTGCCGCCATGCAACAGCAGGTTAACCCTTTCACTGCCACACTACAGAAGGTTAACCCTTTACTATCACGCTACCGATGGTAACCGTCGGTATAGTGTGATAGTAAAGGGTTAACCTAACCCTAACCCTAACCCTAACCCACACCGTTTACCATTTACCGCTTCCAGTGGGCGTGACGTCGGTGGCGCTGCACAGGCCTCCGCGCACCAAGAGGAGCCTCTGGGAGCTGGCGGGCACCATCAAGTGCAGCACCGGGAGGTCGGCCGTCTCCTACATGATGTACGGCTGCCACTGTGGCCTGGGCGGGCGGGGGTGGCCCCGGGACCGCGCAGACTGGTGAGAGAGAGCAACGCTTTGATCGATTGATTGATTGATTGAACATTTTATGAACAGATTGCAGAATGGGTACAATACAGTACGGCTCAATACACACAATTGTTGTTAAGGGGATGCAGACCAGAGAAAGACTTTCGTCTTGTTTACATCAGGGTCCCCCGTTTTCAATTCATCGTAACATATATGACATACATGACATACAGGTAGACAGTACTGCTACATCTATACATGTATGACATACCAGATCTACAAATGTACAGTACTGTTTGTGATACAAGAAGAGTCTAAAAAGAGAGTACCGGTATATACATTTGAGGGGGAAGAAACTGTACATTGGAGGTGGCTGGGCGGGTGGGGTGGGGGGGGGGGGTCTGTCTAGAGCAGAACTTTTTCATACCGTGACCCCATTTTATTAAGGATAATTTTTTTGTGGAGACCCCACACTTAATGTATTGCGTAATTTCAAACGTGGAATTAGGGAATATCAAAATAAAAGCACACGTTGTTGAACTTGATCATGCGTATTTATTAGAAAATGTAATTACAGCACTATATGTTATCAATACACATTTATAAAACGAGGCATATTTAGCCAAAATATGTTGCCAGAACATACTTCTTTTTTAAATTATTATTATTTTTTTTACTTTCCAATGCGCTGTCACCTACCCGCGACCCCAGTTTGGGTCGCGACCCGTAGTTTGAGAACCACTGGTCTAGAGAGCCGTCTCGACGGCGAGGGGCTGAACCCAGACCCCTGTCTCTGTGAGCGGGAGGGCGTCCGTATCTAGTATCCGTCGTTACATGTCATTGTTCTTCTTCCATATTTGAAGTTCACTGGTAAATTAGACAAAACATAGAACACCCCCCCCCCCCCCCCCCCCCCCACACACACACACTTTTCCCCTGCTTCATGCAAATTCAGTACAGTGACACTTAAATTCAGCGCATTGACACTTAAATTCAGCGCATTGACACTTAAATTCAGCACAGTGACACTTAAATTCAGCGCATTGACACTTAAATTCAGCACAGTGACACTTAAATTCAGCGCATTGACACTTAAATTCAGCACAGTGACACTTAAATTCAGCGCATTGACACTTAAATTCAGCACAGTGACACTTAAATTCAGCGCATTGACACTTAAATTCAGCACAGTGACACTTAAATTCAGCACAGTGACACTTAAATTCAGCGCATTGACACTTAAATTCAGCACAGTGACACTTAAATTCAGCGCATTGACACTTAAATTCAGTACAGTGACACTTAAATCCAGCACAGTGACACTTAAATTCAGCGCAGTGACACTTAAATTCAGCGCAGTGACACTTAAATTCAGCGCATTGACACTTAAATTCAGCGCATTGACACTTAAATTCAGCACAGTGACACTTAAATTCAACGCAGTGACACTTAAATTCAGCACAGTGACACTTAAATCAGCACAGTGACACTTAAATTCAGCACAGTGACACTTAAATTCAACTCAGTGACACTTAAATTCAGCACTGTGACACTTAAATTCAGCACAGTGACACTTAAATTCAGCACAGTGACACTTAAATTCAGCGCAGTGACACTTAAATTCAGCACAGTGACACTTAAATTCAGCGCATTGACACTTAAATTCAGCACAGTGACACTTCTTGCAGCGTGATTCGTCTCCTGCTGACTCATCCTGATCTCATGACTCTAGAATCAAGGAGGTAGCAGGGATATTCATCTTTCTTTCCATCCAGTCTTCATTCCCCCTCTCTCTCTCTCTCTCTCTCTCTCTCTCTCTCTCTCTCTCTCTCTTTCTCTCTCTCTCTCTCTCTCTCTCTCTCTCTCTCTCTCTCTCTCTCTCTCTCTCTCTCTCTCTCTCTCTCTCTCTCTCTCTCTCTCTCTCTCTCTCTCACACACACACACATACACAACCAACGGTTTCCTTAGTTACCATGGCAACCACTCACCACACCTTTTGGCAGGAGACCCCGATTCATTATAAAAACACCTTTAAAATCCACATTTCCCCTCAAAATGCTGTAAATTCTAATTTCACTCGACTTGTAAAAACACCACGTGTCGTCATTTCCCCCTTCGCCGTCGTCTTTAGTGTCGTGCGTTTCTCCGCTCAAAACTCTAACCCTAACTAACCTTACTGTCATGCACTTGTCCTAATAAACTAACCTACACTGTAGCACTCAACACTTTGATGAACATTGTTACTCAGCTGATAGAGTTGTACCCTTCCTGATGACTTGTCGTACAGATCTAAGTCGCTTTGGATAAAAGCGTTTCAGCTAAATGACTAAATGTAAATGTAAATGTAAACAGTCTGGTGAAACGAGCCCAGTGGACTAACTACGTAGTACAGGTCTGTGTCACTCTCGTGAGCCCCCCCCCCCCCCCCCCCCCGCCCCCCTCTGGGGGATGAGCGTGAAGCCTGTCATCCTCAACGATGAGGGTCTTTCTGTTCCCCTCCCTGTTCGTCTCACACAGTGCAAACAACACCGGGATTTTCCTGTTTGGAATACGATGACTGTGCCAGACGTGTTAGGATCACACTGGTGCTCTGTGGGATGGCCCCGGACGACGGAATGACCCCCGATCTCAGGGGGGGGGGGGGCAGACATGGTTTATGCACGCGGTCCACACACTGTGTATTTGAAAATAGAGCCAGATTCCACACCCAAATCCTAATTACTGTTTCCTTCCGCTCTCTCCTGACCACATAGACACCACAGACACCACAACCCTAAACATCTGTGCCGCCCCCCTGTGGTGGTCCAACTTCCCTTTTTCTTAAACGAGACATGGCATGATCCTACAATGTTGTAGCTATTATCCACCCACGGTCTGGTCGTGTAATTTCACTCCAGTAGCTATCTATAGCCCTGTCGTGGAAGCGGAATCATCAATTATGGTGGTCGTAGGCGGATCTTCGCGATCAATATCGCTATCTTTTTTTAATGCTAGCTTATGCCTTTTTTTTTTTTTTTTACTGTTGTGAAGCACTTTGAACTGCAACTTATGTATGAAAAGTGCTACAAATAAAGTTATTATTATTATTATTATTATTATTATTATTATTATTATTATTATTATTATTATTATTATTATTATTATTATTATTATTATTATTATTATTATTATTATTATTATTATTATTATTATTATTATTATTATTATTATTATTATTATTATTATTATTATTATTATTATTATTATTATTATTATTATTATTATTATTAATATAGGTTTAATAGTGACACGCATAGTACAAAGTACATGTACATTAAATGAGCCTGGCCATACACGGAGGGACTGTTCATACTTTGCTGTTCATACCTTTTGCACATTACTGCTCAATCGCACAGCCTTGTTAAATATTCCATCTCAGGGGTGCTCCAGTAGCACACCATGTTACCGCGCTGCGTCGCGGGACTCCGTGCTGCGTCACGGATCTGGTTGACTCCGAGTTCGATTCCCGGACTCGCCGTCATTTGCCGAATGTCTCCCCCTGCTCTCTCTCCCGTTTCACCCTGCAACTGTTGGTCATGCTTGACCAGAAAAGCGATAAAACGCTAAAAAAATAAAGTTAAAAAAAAAAAAAAAAAAAAAATTCCATCTCACTGTATTGTTATTTTTATTCTAATTCGTGTATATACTCGACCACATCGTGCACAGTGTACAGCCCTGGCTTATTTTAATTTTATAATTATATTCTATTCTATTGTGCTTCTTTTTTAAATTGAGTTTATATTCCATTTCATTTTATTCGACCGTACTTGTCCGTCCGCTAATGTCGCACCAAAAAACGACCAAATCAAATTCCTTGTTTGTGTAAAACTACTTGGCAATGAAGACCTTTCTGCTCCTGCTTCTGAGAGAAGGGGACACCGAGCTTAACACCGTCTGTAGTGTAATAAATGGCTGCTTTTAATAGTTTAATAGTAAAGGGTTAACCTTCTGTAGTGTGGTAGTGAAAGGGTTAACATGCTGTCGTGTGGCAGTGAAAGGGTTAACTTTCTGTATTGCTGCAGCAGTGAAAGGGTTAACAGTTTGGTAGTGCGGCAGTGAAAGGGTTAAGAGTAAAGGGGGTGGAGGCTTCAGCCGTCTTGGCTCTCACCAAGGTGTGATATTTAAGTTATATAGGGGAGGTGTAGTGTGACGTCACTTTAGTTTCCCGCACGGTCCACCCGTATAGGGATTTATCGTTGGGAAAATGTATTATCGGCTATTGTTTTTTTTCTTCTTTTTTTTATATCTTTTTCCCCTCCTTTTTCCCCCGATTTTCTCCCATCCCAATGTTAGTCGTTATGCCAATTCCCAATCCCCTTCCTGGTCGCTGCGCACTTACCCCCCACAGTCGGTCTGGGAGAGTGGAGGCTATCACGTGCTTCCTCAGACACATGTCCAGCCAATCAACCGCTTCTTTTCACCTGGCAGCGCGGATTCTCACTGAGAGGGTGTAATGTGTGGAAGGATCACACTATCCCACTTAGATCCTATCCGCGCTTAGCAGGCGCCCCGACCGAACTGTAGGAGTCACTGTTTACAACGACCCGGACCCACCCGCCAGCTTCTCCCACCCTCTAATACTGCCAATTGTATTAGTGTGAACGGCCAGCCAAGCTGGTGACAACCCCGGAGCTGTGAGCTGGATTCGAACAGGCAAATCCAGCCGCTCCGGGGTTGGTGACAAACGCAATCTCCGTTACACCACCTGACCGCCCTATTATCGGCTATTGTAATAATTCTACCTCATGAACATTGGCAAGCTTTCCATTTTTTGCACAAAATGAGTTCCCTTCTATCACTAACATTATTGTTTAAGCGTTTTTGGTTGAAATAAAATTATACGTAATTATTTTACGATTAATTGCGAATTGTTTCATGTTGAGCTATAGATTGTGGATGAATACGCACAGAAAGGTACACCGTGCCAATGTTCATGCTTTATTTGTTTTAAACGAGACGATTTAGAAATGTGTCCCATTGGAAATACATTGCGATTTCAAGCGAGGTGGACCGCGCCGGAAACAACAATGACGTAACCACTACACCTCCCTATAGACCAGGAAGTAACCACTACACCTCCCTATATACCAGGAAGTAACCACTACACCTCCCTATAGACCAGGAAGTAACCACTACACCTCCCTATATACCAGGAAGTAACCACTACACCTCCCTATAGACCAGGAAGTAACCACTACACCTCCCTATATACCAGGAAGTAACCACTACACCTCCCTATAGACCAGGAAGTAACCACTACACCCCCCTATATACCAGGAAGTAACCACTACACCTCCCTATAGACCAGGAAGTAACCACTACACCTCCCTATATACCAGGACGTAACCACTACACCTCCCTATAGACCAGGAAGTAACCACTGCACCTCCCTATAGACCAGGATGTAACCACTACACCTCCCTATAGACAAGGAAGTAACCACTACACCTCCCGCGTGATTACCAAACCTAGCCGCATTTCTGGCAGACGCTCTCTGATTGGCACTGACTGACGCTCTCTGATTGGCCACTGACATGTTTGCCCAATCGCGTGACGAGCTGTGTCTTTGCCCATTTCCGCGTCGAACAGCCTGCAAACTACCTGGCGTTCTATCGCCATGCTCTAAGACAAACTCTAACCTTAACCAACTTCGAAAGAGTGCCTAAGCTTAACCGTCGAAAGAACTTGCCGTCACGCTCTAAGACAAACTCTAACCTTAACCAACTTCGAAGAGTGCCTAAGCTTAACCAGTGTAGAAACTGACGTCGGCCAATCAGAGAGCGTCTGCCAGAAATGTGGCTAGGTTTGGTAATCACGCACACCTCCCTATAGACCAGGAAGTAACCACTACACCTCCCTATAGACCAGGAAGTAACCACTACACCTCCCTATATACCAGGAAGTAACCACTACACCTCCCTATAGACCAGGAAGTAACCACTACACCTCCCGCGTGATTACCAAACCTAGCCACATTTCTGGCAGACGCTCTCTGATTGGCCGACGTCAGTTTCTACACTGGTTAAGCTTAGGCACTCTTAGAAGTTGGTTAAGGTTAGAGTTTGTCTTAGAGCGTGACGGCAAGTTCTTTCGACGGTTAAGCTTAGGCACTCTTTCGAAGATGGTTAAGGTTAGAGTTTGTCTTAGAGCATGGCGATAGAACGCCAGGTAGTTTGCAGGCTGTTTGACGTGGAAATGGGCAAAGACACAGCTCGTCACGCTATTGGGCGCACATGTCACATGACTAGAAACGTCTGCCAGAAATGCGGCTACCTTTGGTAATCACGCACACCTCCCTATTGTCGGGACGACCAAAATGGATTCCCCCACAGCCCACCCGTGGCAAGTTGTTGTTATTGTATTATTCGGAGTATCTCAAAATGCCATAACGGATATATCTACTGTTGTGGAATATTCAAATGAGCCATGACAGTAAGCTGTAGGAATTCAGATTGAGTCAATTTGTATAAAAATATAGAACATAAGGGCGCGGCTGGGTGGCGCAGCGGACATTGTGCTCGTCACCAACGCAAGAGACACCGGTTCGAATCCGACTGTCAGCGTTGTCTCCGGCTTGGGCCGGCCGTCATACTAACTCAATTGGCAGAGTCAGCGGGTGGAAGTCGATGGGTGGTAATCTGGACGTTGTGGACAGCGACTCCTACAGGTCGGTTGGGGGATGCCTGCACAGCAGAGACAGGAAATGGTGCGGGTAGTGTGAGCCTCCCACACGTTACACCTCGCCAATGAGAGTCCGCGCTGGCAGGTGAAAAGATGCCTTGTGTATCGGAGGGGACACGTGATGCAAGGCTTCTATCCTCCCTACAACCGGCCAGTGGGGGGCATATGCGAGCAACGTTCAAGACAGGGGAGAATTGGCACAGCGAAATTGGGATGGGAGAAAAATAGAAAAAGAGGAGAAAAAGTGGATAAAAAAAAATATATAGAACATAGTTTATTTCTGCGGCCATAGCCAGTTTATAATCAGAGACAACATGTGTACACACAAAGCATCTGACCAGAAAGTGACCAAGAGGTCTTGGTCAGACGTACATTAAATACAAAATTGACATGACGTACGTAAAATACCAGATATGACAATAAAGATGAGAAGAATCATAACAAGAATGGGTCTATGGCTTTGTTATGTCTCTCACTAGAACAGGAGAAAAGGCCATGTCATATCTCCTCAACCTTGGTTGTTGTTAACAGCAGGGACGTGCACAGGACTTTAGAGGGGCAGGTGCTCAAAGGCTGAAAAGGGCACTGGGCCTTTTTGGGGGGTTTTGGTGATCAAATATTGAATATTGAACTATAATAATCAGTGCAGGAGTTCACTTATCCTTAAAAGACACTTTTATCACTGACTTAAACTTGAAAAAAGTTGAGGCACAAAAGGGCAGGTGCTCGAGCACCCTTTGGGCTCTATGTGTGCACGTGCCTGGTTAACAGACACTGTCAGACTGTCGTCCTATTGTCTGAGCTGTAGCTAGTATACTAGTTGATCATATTAACTAGTCAAAAGCTGTACAGAGATTTAAAGGAAAACTACAACATTTTGAGAAATTAGCTTATTTGGCATCTACCCTGGAGTTGGACAAGAAGATACATACCCTTTTTCTTCTCTGTGCATGCAGTAGGAGTAGGAAGACGCACACCGTTAGCCTAGCTTAGCGTCAGTCACTGGAAGTAGGTTCCTCCATTAGCCTAGTTCCCAACGTCTTCCTACTCCTACTGCATGCACAGAGAAGAAAAAGGTATGTATCTTCTTGTCTAACTCCAGGGTAGATGGCAAATAAGCGAATTTCCCAAAATGTTGGAGTGTTCCTTTAACACAGATGGACATAGATAACATTTCCCTCACACCACCTTTTCCCATACTGTACCACTCGTCATGTAGGTGTTGTCATAGACACGACTGCTGCTACGACCTGGCGGAGCTCTCCGGATGCCAACCCAAGTGGGACCAGTACCGTTGGACGTGCGACGACCGGAAAGCAGAGTCACAGTGTGGTACGTAGCCTAATAACAAGTGAGCCCTTGTCCGTAGCCTAATAAGTGAGCAGCGCTGATGTTCAGGTGTTGAAATAAAACAGGGTGTTCCCTTGTTGAGATATATGTTCTCTCTATATGCGCTTGACCCATCCCGTCGTCCTCCCCCCCCCCCCCCCCCCAAGGGCAGCCGGGAGCAGACATGGGTTGCGGCGTGGGGCCCGGGGACCAATCCAAGTGCTCCTGTCCGTCTTCGTCATGGACGCGACAGCGATCCGTTCTGCATGTTTTCCATTGGGTTTATCTCTTTTTCCGGGGGGGGGAACCCTTGCGAGCATGAGGGGGGGGGGAGAACATGCAAACTCCACACAGAAAGGCCCGGGAGATACCCCACCTGGGTACCTGGCAACCCGGCAACCTGGTCCCCAAGTGGGAATCGAACCCAGGACCTTCTTGCTGCGAGGTGTGGTAGTGAAAGGGTTAACAGTCTGTAGTGTGGTAGTGAAAGGTTAACCTGTGGTGTGGTAGTGAAGGGGTTAACCGTCTGTAGTGTGGTAGTGAAAGGGTTAACTGTCTGTAGTGTGGTAGTGAAAGGGTTAACCTTCTGTAGTGTGGTAGTGAAAGGGTTAACCTTCTGTAGTGTGGTAGTGAAAGGTTAACTTTCTGTAGTGTGGTAGTGAAAGGGTTAACCGTCTGTAGTGTGGTAGTGAACGGTTAACCTTCTGTAGTGTGGTAGTGAAAGGGTTAACCCTTTGTAGTGTGGTAGTGAAAGGTTAACCCTTTGTAGTGTGGTAGTGAACGGTTAACCGCCTGTAGTGTGGTAGTGAAAGGGTTAACCCTTCTGTAGTGTGGTAGTGAAATGGTTAACCCTTTGTAGTGTGGTAGTGAAAGGTTAACCCTTTGTAGTGTGGTAGTGAACGGTTAACCGCCTGTAGTGTGGTAGTGAAAGGGTTAACCCTTCTGTAGTGTGGTAGTGAAAGGGTTAAACATTTACAAATACACTCATTGGGTGAAGGAAGTATTAGTGAAATTAAGCTGTTGCTCAGTTTGCTGGGGGCCCCCTGAAGGACCCCTGGGGGACCCCGGAACCCATGTTTGGAACCAGCTGGTACAGGACGTTTGATTATTGTTTACTAACACAGAACCTCTGTAGCTGGTACAGGACGTTTGAGTCTTGTTTACTAACACAGAACCACGGGTTCCCCTGAGAATGAACCACAGCACAGGATGTGATTCACAAACACCCACAGGAGTTATGAAAACCACCTATAGACTGCTGAGGGAGTAGAGGGGTGGGAAGGCATAGGATGTTTTTAAACCCACATTTAGTGGTATTCTAAGCCGCTGCCAAGCACGGTAATTTCCAAACGTACAGCAGCAGACACGAGCTATACATGTACCATGTAATGAGCTGTACTGTGAAGCACTAACCGTATATTTATGGGCTCTGTGTTTTCCTTAAATGTATAATTGTCAGTTAAAATGCAATAATAC
This sequence comes from Notolepis coatsorum, assembly GCF_963971535.1. Classification (NCBI taxonomy): domain Eukaryota; kingdom Metazoa; phylum Chordata; class Actinopteri; order Aulopiformes; family Paralepididae; genus Notolepis; species Notolepis coatsorum. The sequence continues at coordinate 3,773,270 of NC_140178.1, forward strand.
TCTTTGGCGCTGCATCTGTGAGGTCTTTCTACAGTCTTATTACATACGTCCCACTCCCCCCTGCCTATGATGGCCGTCAAATAAGACAGGGATTGGATTTTATCTCCTGATTTTGTCTCAGAATACCAACGTTCGGTAACAAGGAAACTATAAAAGGAAGGGTCGTCACGCCATAATACCAACGTTCGGTAACAAGGAAACTATAAAAGAAGGAAGGGTCGTCACGGCATAATACCAGCGTTCTGTAACAAGGAAACTATAAAAGAAGGAAGGGTCGTCACGTCATAATACCAGCGTTCTGTAACAAGGAAGCTATAAAAGAAGGAAGGGTCATCACGTCAGAATACCAGCGTTCTGTACTCAGACTTTGGTGTCAGTTCTATTGAAGCCTGTATTAAAATTCTAAATATACCAGCTATCTGATATACCAGTATATCAAACGTTAGCTAGTTAACAATGCAACAAATTAATTAATAACCAGTTTAAATGACATAAACGAGGAGACGGCTGATCCCATTCAAGTCAATATGTCGGTCGAACTGACCGTTTCCACACTTGGCGCCAACGTGTGTTCACGCGCTACACGGTGACGTGACGACCCTTCCTTCTTTTATAGTTTCCTTGGAGTTTGTGGAGAATCGACCTGTCTGTCTCAAACCCAGCCTTCTTTCCTCCAATCACATGCTGACACACCAAAGAAACAGTTGTGATTGGAGGATCAAGAAAAGAGGGCAGGTTTCTGAGATAGGTGAGCCAGAGAACACGCCCACATTAGCCACGTTTCCACCGAAACTACCTTTGAGTTCCAGGAACTAGATTTCAAGATAAGTATAGACAAATAAGATAAGATTAGATAAGATAAGATAAAATACGATCATACAATATAAGATAAGATAAGATAGGATAAGATAAGATCAAATGAGATTAGATAAGTAAGATAAAATAAGATTAGATCAAATAAGTAAGATAAGATAAGATCAGATAAAATAAGATAAAATTAAGATAAAAGTCAAAATAGAACTTCTAAATACACAATCTCTCAATAATAAATCATCATTCATACAAGACCACATTATTGACAAGGAGATAGACTTCATGTGTCTCACTGAAACCTGGCACCAGCCAGAGGTTTACTTCACCCTAAACAAAGCCTGTCCTCCTGGCTACAGTTACCTGGAGAAAGCCCGCAGCACCGGTCGTGGTGGAGGCTTAGCCGTTATTCACAGAAAGGAACTGGAACTGTCCCCCTGCCCCTGCCTGTACTGTCCTCATTTGAATGCCTTGCTTTCAAATGTAAACCCCCTCTCCTCATGACAATGCTACTGATTTACCGGCCACCTAAACCCAACTCTGTTTTCATCCCAGAGATGCAGGACCTCCTCACTACACTCTGCACAACCTCTGCCAATATCATAATACTTGGAGATATAAATATTCACGTCGACACGCCCTCCTGCCACCCTGCAGCTGAGTTTCTGCTACTCCTGGACTGCCTCAACCTCACACAACACATTGATGTCCCCACACACACAAAGGGCCACACGCTCGACCTGGTAATCACAAACTCCGCCCCCATCAACAACCTGCTAGTCTACGATCTAGGGGTATCTGACCACAAGACCATCTCAATGGAGCTGTCTTTCCAGTCTCCACTCAACAAGCCCAAGCGCCAAATCCGTTTCAGGAACCTCAAAAATATCAACCCGGACACCATGACCCTGGACCTCCAGCTTCTCTCCTCTGTCAACTTCTCATCAGCAACTGAGTCAGTGGACTTCTACAATAAATCCCTGAACAGTCTTCTGGATCTCCATGCCCCTGTCAAATCCAAAACAGTCACCTTCGCACGCTCAGCCCCCTGGTACACCAGCGAGCTGCGGAGTATGAAGACTGCTGGGCGTGTCCTTGAGCGGCGACTCAAGGTCTCAGGACTCACTGTAAATAAACTGGCCTACCGTGAACACCAGAAGGCCTACTCAAAATCCCTCAGTCTGGCACGGTCCCAGTACTACTCTTCCATCATAAATGACAGTCCTGGAAACTCCAAGCAACTATTCTCCACCATCAACCACCTCCTCAAACCCCAAATATCACCTCACTCTGATTCTTCTGAGGAACAGTGTAGCAACTTTGCCACCTTCTTCAGGACCAAAGTTGACACCATCCGCTCCCTCCTCTCTAGCCCCTCTGCCCCTCCAGTCCAAACAGTTGAACCACAGCCGGCGACTACTCAACCTCTCTGCTGCTTTTCAATCATCACACAGCGAGAGGTTGAGGAAATCGTCAGGAAAATGAAGCCTTCCACTTGTATCCTGGACCCCTTTCCCTCAGCCCTGGTGAAATCCAATACTGTCACCATGAGCCCTCTCATCACCAAGGTCATAAACCTCTCTCTCCAGGCTGGCCATGTCCCCTCTGCCCTTAAAACTGCAGTCATAAAGCCACTAATTAAAAAACCCTCCCTAGACCCGGAAATCTTGGCTAACTACAGACCTATATCCAACCTCCCATTCCTGTCCAAGGTGCTGGAGAAGGTAGTTGCCGCTCAGCTTCAGGACCACCTAAACTCGAACCAACTTCTCGAGAAGTTCCAGTCAGGTTTCCGCTCTGGCCACAGCACAGAAACTGCCCTGGTCAGGGTCACCAACGACCTACTGATGACGGCTGATGCTGGCTCTCCTTCCCTCCTCATCCTCCTTGACCTCACAGCAGCCTTCGACACCGTCGATCATGACATCCTCCTTCACCGGCTCCAGTCCACCATCAGACTTTCAGACTCTGTCCTCTGTCAGATCCTACCTCACCGGAAGAACAGAGTATGTCTCCTTGGGAGAGGCAGGGTCTGACACCCATCATGTCACCTGTGGTGTCCCACAAGGATCTGTCCTCGGCCCCACCCTGTTCACCCTCTACATGCTCCCCCTTGGCTCTGTCATCAGCCGGCATGGAATATCATTCCACTGCTACGCTGATGACACCCAACTATACCTAAAAATAAACCCCACCCCATCCACAGTTCTGCCATCTTCCACGCTGACCACATGCCTGGAGGAGACCAAGGCGTGGATGAAGCACAACTTTTTACAGCTAAACAGTTCCAAAACTGAAGCCATTATCATTGGCACCCCACACCAGGTTCGTTCATCCACCATCACCACCATCACCTTTTCCGGCCAAAACATCACCCTGTCACCAACAATAACCAACCTAGGGGTAAAAATGGACCCTCACCTGACCTTTGAGGCACACATAAATCAACTATACAAAAACTCTTTCTACCACCTTAGAAACATCGCCAAACTACGCCCCTCACTCACTCTGTCGGATGCCGAAAAGCTCATCCACGCCTTTGTTTCCTCCAGGCTGGATTACTGCAACGCACTCCTCATCGGGATTCCTAGCAAGAACATCCAAAGGCTACAATGTATCCAAAACAGCGCTGCTAGGATCCTGATGAGAGTGCGGAAATACCACATCACCCCCATCCTCAAGTCCCTTCACTGGCTCCCTGTCTCACTCAGGATTGAGTTCAAAGTCTCCCTGCTCACCCACAAATGCCTCTATGGAAACGCCCCCCTATACCTCAAAGAACTCATCACCCCTCACTCCTCCTCTCGACATCTCCGCTCTGGCCAGGCAAACCTCCTCCAGCGCCCAAGGACAAATCTATGCACTATGGGAGATCGGGCTTTTTGCTCCTCCGCTCCCAGTCTGTGGAATGCTCTCCCTGACTACCTGAGAGCACCACAGACTGTGGATGTTTTTAAGAAAGGCCTCAAAACCCACCTTTTTAGTAGAGCCTTCTGTTGACCTTTTATCAAATTTTTTGCTCCACACATTTTATGTTCTTTTATCAATTTATTTTATCAGTTTTATTATTCTATGTTTCTCTGCTATTTTATGTTTTAGTCTTGCCTATTTTTATATTCTTTCTTTCCTTTATTCTCGTTAGCTTTTAAGTCCCTTTAACTGTAGCGCTCTGAGAGTTGCCCCGCAACTGTAAAGCGCATTACAAATGAAATCTATTATTATTATTATTATAAAATAAGACAAGATAAGATAAGATAATATAAGATAAGTAAGACACTATGGTAGTAGTCATACTGGCCAGCAGCGTAACTACTGGAGTTGAAGCCTCTATAAATGATCAATTACATCATTATAGTCCAAAAATTATAAGAACACTGCTTTGACAATCCTCTTCCTACTAATCAGTGGCTCGGGAGGTAGAGCAGTCGTCTGGTAATCCAGAGGTTCCCGGTTCGATTCCCGGGCAGCGTGTCAAAGTATCCTTGAGCAAGACACTTAGCCCCTAATTGCTCCCGATGAACGCTGTCGGTGTGTGAGTGAATGGGTAAAATGTGAGGAACAAATTGTAAAGAGCTTTGGATAAAAGCTGTTGTATAAAGTTTACAAATGTAATCCTACTCATTTAAAGTTTACAAAACATATCCACTGCACACTGTACGTCACTCTTATAATTATTCTATTTTATGTCAAAATCAAGACAAAATCATTTTCAGCCAATGTGTGAACCAAATGTATATATATACGCCCAGAAGATAATTCTTTAAACGTCTAGATATGTTTGTAAACAGCACTTCGGGGCCTCGGGTTTGTTTATTCAGTTATGAAAACATTTCCAGATTTGTTTCCACTTCTCTGAGTTCCAAATTTCTCTCCCAAAACTAAATGGCAGTTTCCTGTGCAGCATTTATGAGAATGTTCTCCTATATCGTGAGAAGTCACAGAGAGAAGACTTAATTAAATTACTTGTATTTAATTGTATTTGAATTCAATTGTATCTTAATTGTATTCTTCTTCATTGTATTCATTTCTTCTCCTCCTTCATCCATATACATCATTTGATTAAAACGTTATTCTTCCTTCCAGATGATCACAACGACAGATGCAAGAAGCTGCTTTGTCGATGTGACAGAGCAGCTGCCAAGTGCTTAAGAAAGGCTCCTTACCTGAGGAAATACTTCATGTGGCCAGACTTCCTGTGCGGCTGGACCACACCAACATGCAACATTTATCTACCAAAAAGTTAGACCAGGTGTCCCGTGCCAATTTTTTTTGGCATTTTTTTTATTGATGAAAACGCATAATATGGTTTTTACCTATACATTCGTATCAGCAGTTCAGCACCTGCACTGTTGGTGGGTGAGCCTAGTAAAGGATGTCGCATTGCGTTCATCTTCAATAAATGGACCTATGCAATAGTCTACCAAAGCCCCCCCTCTCTCTCTATATATCTCACACACACACACACACACACACACGCACACACGCACACACGCGCACACACACACACACACACACACACACACACACACACACACACGCACACACGCACACACGCACACACACACACACACACACACACACACACACACACACACACACACACACACACACACACACACACACACACACACACTTCAGAAACAAACATAGTATCAATGAGAGCATCAATAATACACCTGAGTGATGTCTAGTAAAAAAATAAAAATAAAAAAATGTTGGGCCCCCCCCCCAGTGCTGGGCCCTTGGAATCATCCTAAGCTACCCCCCCCAGCTACGCCCCTGCTGCTGACCAATGGATACCGACTTTGCCACATGGCGGCCATCTTGCCACAGGCAGCACGCGCACAGACAAGTGAATTCAGTGGTGAAGGCATGTTTTTTCCCCCAACTACGCACCATTGCTAAGCTCAAAGCCCTTCTCTCCCCTGCAGACCTTCAGAGAGTTATCCACACTTTCATCTCATCTAGATTAGACTACTGCAACCATAGATATATATAGAACACTAGATAGCTTGCCCGCGCTGCCGGCCAATGGAGAGCGACATCACTGAACCGCCGCCATCTTGCTCCAGTTAGCCTTGAGTGAGAGTGAGTGAGCTGCACAGACAAAAATACTCATAACTCGCTGAAATATTGACGGATTTACAAACGGTTTGGTTTATTACAAGCATTATTAACGTGGCTATGATTCAAGCGGTTTGTAAAAAAAAAACATCTTTAAAAATATTTTTTTTTATAAGTATGCAGTATCATAACTACATCTTTGATGTTTATAGCAAACCAACCCGTTTGTAAATCCGTCAATATTTCAGCGAGTTATGAGTATTTTTGTCTGTGCAGCTCACTCACTCTCACTCAAGGCTAACTGGAGCAAGATGGCGGCGGTTCAGTGACGCTGGTGACTCCGCCTTAAGCTATCTAGTGTTCTATAGATATCTATGACTGCAACTCCCTCTATATAGGTATCAACCAGTCTTCCCTGTCCCGCCTACAGCTGGTACAAAACGCCGCTGCCAGACTGTTGACCGGAACCCGTAAGAGAGACCACATCACCCCTGTCCTCCTTGCCTCCCTCCATTGGCTTCCAGTATGCTACAGAATACATTTTAAGATAGGATAAGATATTCCTTTATTGATCCCATTGGGGGAAATTCAGGCATCATAGCAGCATGGGGGAGGGGGGAGGGGAGGTACAGGTAGTAAAAAAGCAGTGTAAACAATAATAACAAATCAATAATAATTAACTCTGGACTAGGCCTGTCCCCGACTAAGAATTTGTATAGTCGACTTTGATTGGCCAACATTTGCCAATAGTCGACTGGTAGATCCCTCGAATGCAAAAAAACAAATAAAATATTATAATTTGTATCTTTTTCTATTATGGGCTGTGGGGGGGGGGGTGCTTAATGTCTGAAGGAGTCGACTGAAGGCTTCTTGTCCTCTGCGAAAGCATGCAATTGGTCCACTGATGGATACATCTTGATAGTGTGTTCATTAGACGAGTGAAATCCTCTTTCAGTGCCTCTGTGCCTGTTTTCTTAGGCAGTTAGCCTCTGGTATGCGCGCCATTAGCGTTAGCCACGCTTCTAGGCGTCTTTGCTTTTGGAAATAATGAAAAAATATATATATATATATATATTTTTTGCATTCGACTAAGGGTTGGCAGTCGACTACGGCCCCTTTCGATCGATTAGTCGACTATTCGACTAATCGGGGTCAGCCCTACTCTGGACATGTGCGCAGCATATGGGAAACAAGGTGCGAGATGAGGGTATGTATGCCCTATCAGTTATATTTGCCCTACAGAAAATTGTTACAATATATAATCTAATCGTCTAAATTCAATCTAATATATAATCTTAATATATAATCTTGGCCAGGTCTTGCTCGAAAAAGAGATCTTTGATCTCAAGTGAGTATACCTGGTAAAATAAAGGTTAAATAAAATAAATAGAAATAAAATAAAAACGAATTCTAAAATCCTAAATATAGAGTATAGTTGGATGTCCACTGTTGTGGTGCCTGATGGCCGCTGGTATGAAGGACTGGCTGAGGCGGTTAGTTGAATGTCGGGGGGGGGGGGGGGGGTATGAGCATCCCCACCTCTATTAGGCTCCTCGCCCCCTCGACAGATGCCTTCAAGTCTAGACTCAAAACCAACTTCTACTCATTAGCATTTCCCGATGTACACTGACTCATGCCCTGTTTTGCTTGTGTGTCCTCCCGTAAAAAAACTGAGATGTGATTGTTGTCTATATGTTGTCTAGATCTCCATCTACGTGTATCTACCCTCTGTACAGCACTTTGGTTGACACGTGTCATGTTTAAATATGCTCTATAAATAAATCTGATTGATTGATATACTTTTTTTTTTTTTTTACTTTCCAATGCGCCACCTGTCTGTCACCTACCCACGACCCCACTTTGGGTCATGACCCGTAGTTTGAGAACCGCTGCCCTAAACACTGGACACTATGACAACACACCAGCGCCACCGTGTGCTTACAAAAAATCTTAGCGGTGAAAGCTTTTTTAGCAGTGAAAGCTTTTTTAGCAGTGAAAGCTTTTTTAGCAGTGAAAGCTTTTTTAGCAGTGAAAGCTTTTTTAGCAGTGAAAGCTTTTTTAGCAGTGAAAGCTTTTTTAGCAGAAAGCTTTTTTAGCAGTGACAGCTTGAGGTCAGCTTATACAGACGCATCATTGTCTAATAATACGTGATCGCTCAGTCCTCTGTTCCTCTGTGCGTTCGTGTTCAACGTGAAACTATTGTACAACCTTATACACTGTACTTTAATAAGGTTTGCTATTTTTATTGAAATTTGGTTTTTAAGTTGCAGGAAATTACAGCAAATGTCTTTCTTGGTATGGTCTGGCCCCCCCCCCCCCCCAGCACCTAGCTGAACTTCTCCATGTTTGCACCCCAGCTAGAGCACTAGAGGTCATCCTAATAAATTACTTTTAGACGTCCCGAGGTCTAGGTTGAAAACAAAAAGGCGACCGAGCTTTTGCGGTGGCTGCCCCTATTCACCTTTGTTTAATACACACGGCGTTGTCTCTAATGTTATCTAGCTACTGATAGCTCCCGATATCATCAGTTTGGTGCTGGGTGGTTAACGTGAGCTAGCGTTAGCTTCTAGCCACAATGCTATACTGTTATACTGGCATATTCCAGTCACGTTAGCATGTAGCTAACAACATTGCCGATCCTTTTTGAGACTAAACTATCCGCTCTTGGTGGTCACTTGTGTTGATGTTAGTTTTGTTTCATCAACAAGTGAGAGGCAGAACACACAGTGAATGTATCCGTTTTGTTTATTGCACTTTTATTACACTTTGCTGAAAAAGAAGTGCTGCATTGGGTAAATAGGCAAAGATGGCGGCGCCCGCCTTGTTGACATTTTCTTTGCAGGAAGTGTATTGGCACATTCAAGTTCTGTTTGGTTGAAAATTGCCTTCATGTTCGCCACCTACTGCCACCTACTGCTTTGGCAGTGTACTACATCACTGTGCTCAGGTGACAAAACGAAAGTGTGACTCGCCTCCCGCTACGTTGCGACCTGGAAAAGCTAAACTCATCTGAAAACTAAACGAAAGTCTAACAGCTGCCCCTGAACAGTCTTCCACTGCAAATGAGGTTCTGCCCACCAGACCCGAGAGATGTTCAGAGCGCAGCGGAAGACTCACTTGTTTTCATTGGCTTTTTGAGGCTTGTTAAGCCGTACATCCCGGTCGTGTCGCGATTGTTTAATGTGTTGTATCTTTTGATTTTGTGTATACTGTATTTTGTATTTTTTCTGTTTTTGTATTGTAAAGCAACTTTGGTGCAACTTTGGTTGGTTTTAAGTAACCCTTTCACTGCCGCGCTGCCAAACGGTTAACCCTTTTCATTGCGACAATACACACAGAAGGTTAAATGTGCTATATACATAAAGTTGACCGTGACCTTGACAGCCCCCCCCCCCCCCCCCCCCCCTCTCCCTCTGGGCCACCCCCTGGTTGAGTGTAATGGATGGTACCGTGAAGCGCAGTCACGATGGACTCCAGATGTTGTGAAGTGACTGGGGCGAGTTGCGGTGCTCTATGGGTTAAACTCACTCTCACCCTCAAAAGACACATAGACACGTTACAAAGCAGTCAGTTCACTTCTTGGTATAGCGGTCTGTGCTGTCGACCCGTGCGGTGCGGCAGATAATGGGCTCAAAACTCCCTCGGGGCATCGAAGTTTAAGGTGACGATGTCACAACTGTTCCATCAGTGTGACCGATCGTACGTTACTCCCTCTGCGTCGTGTTAAATGTCAATGCCCCGAGGGAGTTCCGAACACGGGTCTCCCACGCCGTGGGCGACGACATAGACGGCTGCACTAAGAGGTGAATTCACTCCTGGGTACCGTATCTATGTGTCTATTAACCCTGTTATGGGGAAGTGAGTTTAACTCGCAGTCCCGCTTACTGCCACGGTCACTTCACGACACACACGTTCATCATGACTGTGGATATTACTCACGGACCTCCGTTACATCGGCACCGCCTCGTTTTGAAAGTCCTGGGGAAAAGAAACTCCGAAGCTCTCGCCGGAGTCCCGAGTGTGAGATTACATTACAGCCCTATCTGCTTTCTGCGAGCCGTTCGAAGGCTTCAGTCGTGCCGTTTGATTCTCCGTCGAGACCCGGACGGCGGGTGAAACGTTAACCGGCGGCGAGGGAAATCTCAGGTAGCCGGTCTGCCTCTCACAATACTGTCTCTATTTTACTTCACATAAAGCAGTGCCTTGTTAACTCTGCAGTTGTCTCACTTCATCAGATCATATATTTAGCATTTATAGATTATATGTTAGATTAGATTTAGATTATTGGATTATTAGATTATATATTGCGTATATTTAGCGTTTCGTATTTTTTTTGGATAATATATTAGATTAGATTTAGATTATTGGATTATTAGATTATATATTGTAACTATTTATTGTAGGGCAAATATAACTGAGAAGGCATACATACCCTCATCTCGCACCTTGTTGCCCATATGGCATATGCGCATGTCCAGAGTTAATAAATCGTAGGGGCAACAGACAACAGCAGCGTGTCGATGTGCCCTTGAGCAAAGACACTTAACCCCTAATTGCTCCCGATGAGCAGGTTATGGCACCTTGCATGGTCGCCTCCGCCGTCGGTGAGTGAATGTGTGACTGAATGGGTTTACCATTTAATTATATTGTTTACAGTGCTTTTTTACTACCTGTACACCTCCACTCCCCCCTCCCCCATGTTGCTATGATGCCTGAATTTTCCCAAGGGGATCAATAAAGGAATATCTTATCTTATCTTACAGCGCTCCAGCATTGTGTTATCAATTCAAAATGTCCAACCCTGAGTCCATATAGGTTTCCCTCATTTACAGTGATGACGAGTTATATCGGTGTAGATTTAGGGGAGGGGGGGGGGTTGTAGGGGACATGACCCCCTCGATATTGAGAAGAGGTAAATTTGTCCCCCTCAATAAATATAGCTAATGTGAAAGACAACCCCCTCCCCCAAAAGAGGTGGAAAATAAGGGGGTCAAAACATTTATATATCCTTCTTACCTTTAACTATATAATAATACAGGAGAATAAATATCTGAAAGTGATACAAAACGCCTGAGAGCCTCACTGCATTATATTCCATTATATTTGTGTCAGCGGGTTCCTGATTGTTGTCTTTTCCTTTACATAAATAAAGACTTTTCCACCGTAAATCGATGCAGAAAAGGCACAAATTGGTGCAGAAAAGTACCACCAGACGCTCTCAAAGCTTCCTGGGGGGGAGGAGCCCCGGCTTAATGTGTCCCCAAACCAAAGCTACACCCTCGACCACAACCTTGCCTCAGCCACAGTGGCCTATAGTGAGGGCAGAGAAACGGTTCTATTTTGAGTTCTCGTGCCCGCCCTCTTATCAAAGTTCTCCCTCGTAGCCGCCTCTTATCAAAGGGCTTATCTTTCAAGCGGCACTGGGGATTAAATTCCCCTTCCATCACATTAAAGCTATTTGGCAGCGGTGTGTTTATAATAAAACAAACTCACTGTTTTCAGACTCTATAATGAGGTCACTTCACTTCACAGATGCCATGGACGCGAGGCGCCTTAACTCTTTCAGTGCCACTCACGAGATTTCTCGTGTTTTTTTATAGGTGGTTGCTAGCCACTCACGAGATTTCTCGGAATTATTATTATTATTTTTTTTTTGCGATCTGAAAAATTATTGCATCACCCGAGCCTACCCGAGTATAGCCGAGGGGCGCCGACGATCACTGTGGAAAAAAGCGCCCCCTGTCGTCTCCCAGATGACATAAGTGATTTTGGAATGGACTCAATGAAAATGAATGGGGAAAAAAATCCGGTACTCCACATTTTCCAGTTCACTGATCCAGCCGGGGTTACCACAGTTCATTCTGGAGCCTCAGATCCCCCCGGATCATAGAGATCTACTGTGTCGCGTTGGATCCATACACTTATCGATTTTTTCGAATGGTGATCAGGAATTGGAATATACCAGTTGGATACCATCTGATGTCAGGTAAGGACTCTGTGTTATCAGTGGTAGGATAATCGGAGTAAGTTTGATGAAGTTATAAGCTGTTTTGTGAAATGTCTTCTTTCGTTTTCATTGTAAAACTCCGAGAGGAAATCAACGAGGCGATTATCCTCGCGCGGCCGTAATGTGCGTGCGTGCACGTATAATATTGATCATCTAGCGTTTATTTGAAAACGATTCATAAAAAGGCCGACGAATATCAACGTTGTGGAATATTCCACTAAAAGACGATTTTCATAGAATGCTCCAGAATGGGCTGTTTTTTATATCAAAACGGGGGCTTTTCTAACTGCTCTGAAACGGCAACGACGCGATAAAAAAACAATCTGCCTTCACAGCACTGTCTGGAAAATAGTCTTTGATAATGCGATGGGCAGATTAGACACATAGCCATAATTTAAAACATAGATTAGGCGATATTAACGTTAACATTGGCGCGGATGGTGGCATTCAAGCGGTAAAATGGAAAACCAGGCATGGCATTTAAAGAGTTAATATTCATCCACTGAATGTTTGGGATGTTTACTGTTTTAGCCATAAAGATGGGATTCACTTTATGCCAAATCGTTAAAAGCGTATAGGCTGATGTTATACATGTTGTGCAGTGTGGATATAAGGATATGAATGCATACAGAAGCCTACTGTGTGTGTGTATGTGTTGACCAGTCCACCGCTGGCTCCTCTAGTCTCTGTAGACCAGCGCTGCTACATGCAGGGCTCGGGAGACAAGCCCGGTCTTCCACAACATCCTTTCGTTGGCATCCAAAGGGTTTCCGAAGAGTCTCAATAAAATTTGACATCATATGACATGGTAAATGGTAAATGGCTGCTTTTTTATATAGAGCTTTTATCCAAAAGCACGTTATAATTTGTTACTCACATTTTACCCATTCACGCACACATTCACACACACCTACGGCGGAGGCGACCATGCAAGGTGCCAACTTGCTCATCGGGAGCAATTAAGGGTTAATAAGTGTCTTGCTCAAGGACGCATCGACATGCTGCCCGGGAGGAGCGGGAATCGAACCGTGAACCTCCGGATTGCTAGACGACTGCTCTACCTCCCGAGCCACTGTCACTTGTGATGCTGTTTATTGTTTCCTGTTTTGACGCAACTTAATTATATTCTAACGATCTGATAAATTGCTTATTACAAAGGCATGTTAATAAGATAAGATATAAAATTCAGACATCATAGCAGCATGGGGAGGAGGGGGGAGGGGAGGTACAGGTATGGGCAGGGTAATAGTAGAAAAACATAAATATAGGCAATACAATTATAGTACAGTAGACGAGTAAAAAATACAAATACCTTGACGTAACACCTACGACACTGTTGTTTAGATGACATACATTACATTCAAATGTATTGTCATCATGCAGCACAAGTACAGTACAATGAAAATAAGTTTGGCATCCAACCAGAGTGCAAATGTAACAATAAAGTGCGATAGTAATATACAATGTACAGGTGATTAAATTTGTGATCAGGCTCCCTCCAAAAGCTTTAAATAGCTTCTTGGGAGACCTGGCACATGCACACAATTGCGGCGTTGTTGTATCACATGAAGATATGTACATGTAATATCTTGTGTGTGTGTGTGTGTGTGTGTGTGAATAAATTCATTCATTCATTCATTCATTCATTCATTCATTCATTCATTCATTCATTCATTCATTCATTCATTCATTCATTCATTCATAAACTGGGTATAAAATATATAAATGAGTACTACTGAGTACTAGTGCTAATCAGATGTATGTACAGAGCTGTAGTATTAATATGTACAGTGATACAGGTATAAAGACACTATGGTAGTAAGTCATACTGGCCAGCAGTGTACCTAGTAAGAGTAGGTAAGAGATATGTACAGATATAGATATAGTATTAAATAAATAGATACATACTGTACATCAATGTTCGGTTGTTTACCTTGGGTCACGTGCCACATCCCATGTCAACTTTCGGCCCTTGACCTTTGACCCCTGGCCACTTCAAGACAAAAAATGGCATCAACTCGTTAAATCAGTAGCAGTTTCTTATTGACTGCTCTGTGACCAGTGTTTTACTCCAATGCAACGTTTTCTACTCAAAGAACCGCCTGGCAAAGATTCCACTGAACACAATATTATATGGAATATTCACGGTGGGTTGATGACATCGAGCCGGTGGCAGACATCTTTATGCACCTCTAATACATATTTTGGATAATTGGATATATAAAAAAACTGTACTTTTATTAAATCTTTTATTGTTATATTATTTTTATTTGTATTAAATTATAATGTAAAATATTGTAAGGAAGGGGCAGGGCTTGATACGTTTTTTTGTACTTCCCCCTGTTCCTTCTCGAACACTTATTGTATGGAAAATAGTCTTTGACTATTTACCTTTTTGTTTTTTTTAAACTTGTTTTATGTTTCTATGTTCGAGACAAATAAAAATCAAATCAAATCAAATCAAAAATCTCTTTGGTTGATGACGTAGAGCCGGGTGGCAGACATCTTTAGGTCTCATCTCTTTGGTTCCATCCCACTGTGTTTACTCTGCATCTTCCTGTCTGACGCTCTTACTGTGGTACCCACAAGGAAGCATACTAGGTCCACTACTGTTCCTAATTTATGCAAATGACATGTCGTCAGCTTGTGACTGCAACTTGTTCCTGTTTGCGGACGACTCAGCCCTGCTGGTCTCTGACAAGAACAAGTTACAGGTTGAAAAAACCCTCAGCTCAGAACTAGGCAAAATCTGCATATGGCTCGCCGACAACAAACTATCATTACACATGGGCAAAACAGAGTCCATTCTCTTCGGTTCAAATAACAAACTCAGCAAGACCGACGGCTTCTCAGTTACAGTGGGTGACAATATTGTCACAAGGAAAGAAGATATTACCTACCTGGGTTCCATCCTAGAGGCAAATCTTTCCTGTGACAAAATGGCATCCAATGTAATAAAAAAAGTCAACCAACGAACTCGATTCTTGTACCGGATCTCCTCACTGGTAAACAAGAATACCCTGAAGACTCTAGCAGGAGCACTCATTCAAGGGTACTACGACTATGCTTGCACCTCATGGTACCAAAGCACCTCAAAGGCGCTAAAAACAAAATTACAAACATCTCAAAACAAACTGGTCAGACTACTGCTTGACCTTACTCCTAGAACCCACCTCACCCCTGCCCACTTTGACAACCTAGGATGGCTTAGAGTAGACAACAGAGTACAGCAACTTGCAATGGGCCTGGTCTACAAGATACACTACACGACCAAGGTACCCATGTACATGTCAAAATACTTCCCAAAGGTCAGTGAATACCACGATCACAACACCAACACCTACAAATGTCCTAACCAAGTTGTACAGTAAATGACCAAGTAAGGCTTTGTCAATATTCCAATGTACAGTGTAAAATGTGTGTGTGTCCCCTACCCAACCCCCCCCCCCCCCCCCCCCCACCTCCAATGTACAGCCCTCACCCAACCCACCCAACCCCACCCCACCCAACCAACCTCCTCCAATGTACAGTTTCTACGCCAAATGTATATACACTCCTTTTCTGGACACTTTTGTATCACAAACAGTACTGTATTTGCAAATCTGATATGTCATAAATGTATAGATGTAGCAGTACTGTCTATCTGTATGTCATGTATATGTCATGTATGTTATGATGAATTGAAAATGGGGGACCCTGATGTAAACAAGACGAAAGTCTTTCTCTGGTCTGCATCCCCTTAACAATTGTATGTATTGAGCTGTACTGTACTGTACCCATTCTGCAATCTGTTAATAAACTTTTCAATCAATCAATCAAACCAGAGGGAGCTCCACAAATCATGTTAAACCCAGATTCGGCTCAAACAAGGGACTAAACACGTTTCGCAATTATGCCACATCAATGTGGAACGCCCTACCCAAAGCTGTAAAGGAATGTGAATCACTACCCACTTTCAAAAACACTCTCAAAAAACACCTAAGGGAGACTGCAACTCGAAACTGGCCCCTGTAAATGTCCGAACACAACCCCCTCCAATGTACAGTAAATTACCAAGTATGGTCTTGTCAATAATCCAATGTACAGTTTTGTTTGTACAGTTGTACAGTGTCCCCCACCCACCCCTCCTACCCAACCCCCCCCCCCCCCACTCCTACCCAACCCCCCCCCCCCCACCCATGCACCCAACCACCTCCAATGTACAGCCCCCCCCCACCCCCACCTACCCAATCCAATGTACAGTTTCTACGTCAAATGTATATACTCTTTTTTTCTGGACTCTTTTTGTATCACAAACAGTACTGTAATTGCAAATCTGGTATGTCATAAATGTATAGATGTAGCAGTACTGTCTATCTGTATGTCATGTATGTCATATATGTTACGATGAATTGAAAATGGGGGACCCTGATGTAAACAAGACGAAAGTCTTTCTCTGGTCTGCATCCCCTTAACAATTGTATGTATTGAGCTGTACTGTACTGTACCCATTCTGCAATCTGTTAATAAAGTTTTCAATCAATCAATCAATCTGTATGAGAAAACAATTGTCATCAAACTAGGAGGCCGACCGTTTCTATGTACCTGACGCACAGAGTGCTCCACGCCAGTAGGTGGCGTCAGATGCACAGATATTAGTCTGGAAACAAATGATTCACGTGTTTCAACCTTCCTTGTCTATATTACTACCTACTATACTAATATGTCTCTACTATCATGCAGTCTTGCACTAATTACTCTTCCTTGTCTATATTACTACCTACTATACTAATATGTCTCTACTATCATGCAGTCTTGCACTAATTAATCTTCCTTGTCTATATCACTACCTACTAGGGGTGTAATGGTGCACAAAAACCACGGTACGGTACGTACCTCGGTTTTGAAGTCGCGGTTCGGTACGGGTTTTCGGTACAGTGGGGGAAAGTTTGGCTTTCCATGTTCCACTCAGGGGTGATGTAGTGTGCAGTAACTAATTGTACTTGTAGGGCTGTCAACGAATATTCTATATTGAAATTAATAATCGACTTGTAAAAAAAAATTAAAAATTATATTAGATTGTGAAAAAAACAGCCCCCGGTGGCACAACAGCATCATTTCATAATAAAAATCACCTCCCAATTTGTATGAGCTTATTTAGCCTTATTTAGAAATAGATGGTCTGTCAATTACGCATATTTAACAACCAATATGAGTTACAATAACATGAGTTTTTTTTTTATAATAATAAAATAAAAGATTGTCACAGGGAAAGCTATTACCCCTCAACTTCATAAAGTCAATGTAAGGATGTAAATCTGATGGAATTCACTTTGTGGTCCCGAGAGGCAAGGACTATTAATTATTGAGAAATATAAAGGAGACAATTCTATAAGTTCAGTACGATCGTTTATTACAGCATGGATTGATCCAGTTAGTAGCATACAGTGTGTAATAATTGGTTAGACTAGAAGTCTTTATTTGTCATGCAGTTTAACACACACACGTGAGATGGGCGACCCACAGGAACACACACACACTTAGGATGAGTCGCCGAAGAAATATTACGCCTCAACTTCATGAAGTTCTTTCTTGAACTATGTTACACTTCTGAAGCTCGACGACGCTCCCAACGATCACATGCTGAAGAGCAGGAAACCAGCGAAGGTGTTGTAATTCCCGCAGTCCAGTGGCGGCAAGCCGATAGGGGGCGCTGGGCCGCCGCCCCCCCTGGTAAAGAGAGCAGGAGAAGAAGAAAATGTTTTATTTTTATTTTTATTTTAGACCCCTACAAATAAAATAAACATGTTTAAAATGAATAATATTTACTCATTTTAAGTATGTTTGTGTTTCAAATGCACAATAAGGTTAATATATCAAATATAAATCATTGTTTTGTGATTCACATGACGTCACTGTCTGATATGATATAGAGTACCTCTAAAGCTGGGCGAGACGTAGCGCGCACACAGTGGGCGTGCACTGGTATCATCGCTGCCAATTAAATAGGTCAAGCAAATACATTTCGCCTATCAGTGCGTTCAAATATGATGTAATATGATGTAATCGGAGCGCGTTTTTCTAGCGCTCCAAGCAAGCAGGGTCCTTCCTGCTGTGTTGTCACTCCCCAAGTCCGGAGAGTTTTGCTAGCTTACTAGTAGCTACCATGGATCATAAAGGCAGGACATTACAACCTCGAATGCAGGTAAATCCCTCAAAACAATACCTTTTGAGAGATCAACACTGGAGTGAAAGAGTTTCGACCTCATCAGCCTGATATCTCCTCAATTCAGAAACAATCAACAGACAGAGGAAGGATATACTCTGTCGTTTTCTAGCTGGTGGTACTTGTGGTGGCTAACAAGAAGCTATATGGCTAGCTGGATGCAGCTACCAGCTACCCATGGTATGGACTGTTACTGGAGTTTCTTTTTGAGTGGATTTAAAAAAAAATTGGATTATGGCTTGTGGTGGACAGCTGAATATCTCGCCCCCTTCAACTCTTGTGATGGTAAGTCTATGTAAGTCTTGTAACGATAGCTGGGATTCCACGTCATGCTGTGTGTGTGTGTGAGAGAGAGAGAAAGAGAGAGATAGAGGGGGATACTAATTAATTTCGCCGCGGGGGGGCATAATCACCCGGGACAATATAATGGTAACTTGTTTAAAATTACAAGATATACATCTGTTCACAGCTCCGGGGTTGTCACCAGCTTGGCTGGCCGCTCACACTAATACAATTGGCTGTATTAGAGGGTGGGAGAAGCTGGCGGGGTGGGTCCGGGTCGTTGTAAACAGCGACTCCTACAGTTCGGTCGGGGCGCCTGCTAAGCGCGGATAGGACCTGAGGGGGATAGTGTGATCCTCCCACACGCTACGCCCTCTCAATGAGAATCCGCGCTGCCAGGTGAAAAGAAGCGGTGATTGGCTGGACGTGTGTCGGAGCCTCCACTCTCCCAGATGATCTGACTGTGGGGGGTAAGTGCGCAGCGACCAGGAAGGGACTGGGAATTGGCATACGACTAACATTGGGATGGGAGAAAATCGGAGGAAAATGGAGGGGGAAAAAGATCAATAAAAAAAATATATATATGTATATACATCTGTGATTATTATTGTACGGATCTGAATACGGGCGTGGGAGAGAGAGAGAGAGAGAGAGAGAGAGAGAGAGAGAGAGAGAGAGAGAGAGAGAGAGAGAGAGAGAGAGAGAGAGAGAGAGAGACGTGGCTGCGATCATATATTGATTGATGGCAATGGTGATAGTTGTACTCTACCTACTTAAATATTCGTACCTTGTGGTTTCGCCGAAGCTCTGACGTGCACAGTAGGCTACTCAGTGTGTGGTTTTGCCAATGCGTGCACGCGCGTGTGTGTGTGTGTGTGACATTGTGATACCTCGCTACATGTTTGCAAAATGTTTGGTATAGCGCCCCCCCCTGGAGAAGAATTCACCAGCCGCCACTGCCGCAGTCGTCCCAGACCCACCTGCGTGGTGTGAGCACGGTGTAAACTTGGTCTCCCACCGCCAGTGTGATCACCACGCCGTTGCTGCCCTGGTAGTAGGCCCCCACGAGGTGTTCCCCGTTCTTCTCGAGACCCACATCGGCATTGGAGCTGAACATTGAGAAATGGAAGAAGTAGGTGCCTTTGACGGTGGAGGTGAAGATTCCTGCATGACACAAAAGACACAGGTTTAAAGCCCCGAACCTAGAACGTTGTTTGACCATATAATACAGACTCTAGATCTGTTTTACTGCATTGTTTAGTCAAGTAAAGTTAAGAGTTTTATTTGTCACGGCATACAAGTATACAGTGAAATGCGGGGGGGTCATGCCCGCAGCGATTGTGCAATAATACAGTGATAAGAATAGGATGAGAATGAGACATTTGTGCAATAATACAAGTAATAAGAAAAGACATAACAGGTATATGTACATAAAGTTTACAAAAAGCATGGTAAGACATGCTAAGGTCCTGCGATAGTGCAATACACTGTTAGCTACGGATGAGGCACTGGGTCTTACACTATACAACGCTATACTATACAATCTACAGTTATACTATGTGTCCTTATGCTATCTTGCTATATCCATCTGTTTACTATACAAGAACCACTCCCGTTCTTGTTTTTAAAGTGACCTTTTCATTTTGTAAAGTGACCTTTGAGTGTGAGCATGTGTGTGTGTGTGTGTTCATGCTAAAGTGACTGCTAGTGTGTGAGCGTATACAGTGTGTGTGTGTTGTGTGTGTGCTCATGTGCGCTTGTGTGTGGAGAGTTCAGTGTTCAAGACTCTGATGGCCTGGGGGAAGAAGCTGAGCCGAAGCCTCTCTGTCCTAGTAGCTGCTGTTCGCAGGCATCTGCCTGACCGCAGCAGCTTGAACAGGCTGTTGTTGGCGTGGTGAGGGTCTTTCATTATTCTGCAGGCTCTGGATTTGCACCTCTTGTTATATAAGACCTGCAGGGGTGGTAGTGCAATACCCGTAGTACGCTCAGCTGAGCGCACCACTCTCTGTAGGACCTTAAAATGCGAAGATCTTGTCGATCTTAGCACTGCAATAATAATGTACAAAGCACATAAGCACTCACTTCCAAGTGGCATTCAGGAGTTGTTCCAAACTAGAGAGAGCCGATATATATCACAGCTGCAATACACCTTCCTGTCAGTGGCAGGGGTCGAACCAGCAACCTTTCGATTACTGGCCGCTGGCCTCTTTACCTCTAGGCCATCCTGCCACCCAGTTTCTGCTGGTGCATGAATGAATGAATGAATGAATGAATGAATTAATGAATGAATGAATGAATGAATGAATGAAAACTTTATTTAACAGATTGCAGAATGGGTACAATACAGTACGGCTCAATACACACAATTGTTAAGGGGATGCAGACCTGAGAAAGACGTTTGTCTTGTTTCCATCAGGGTCCCCCATTTTCATACATGGGGCCGCCCATGTATGTGTGGATCACTGATTGGGGCTTTCAGGTTCTCACCTGTTGCAGGATCGTAACAATTGCCAATGTTGGAGGAGACCCTCTGGTACGTGAGCATCGTAGCCATGTTGACAGCCTCTCTGCTACAGTATAGGAGGGCAGCGGAGAACGCCACCTGCTGCTGACCTGAGAACATCAGATTATAACAAAACGTGCTGTAAGTGGTGTAAGTGGTCTTAATAAATAGCTCAGCAACAGACATCACTCTTATTATATAGTGTCTGGTCAGTAACATGGGTCTCCCAGCAGTAAACGGAACATACCTTTACTGGTATCTCTTCTCACTTTATTATGATTATTATGATTATTATGATTATTATGATTATTATGATTATTATGATTATTATTATTATTATTATTATTATTATTATTATTATTATTATTATTTTATTATTATTATTATTATTATTATTATTATTATTATTATTATTATTATTATTATTATTATTATTATTATTATTATTATTATTGTTTTTTTGTATTATTATTATTATTATTATTATTATTATTATTATTATTATTATTATTATTATTATTATTATTATTATTATTATTATTATTATTATTATTATTATTATTATTATTATTATTATTATTATTATTATTATTATTATTATTATTATTATTATTATTATTATTATTATTATTATTATTATTATTATTATTATTATTATTATTATTATTATTATTCATGTAGATAACAGTAGCAGTAGTAGTAGTAGAGAAACGAGTGAAATACGGAGCTATATTTCAAACTGAAGCAGTTTGCAGGCTGTTTGACGAGGAAATGGCAAAGACACAGCTCGTCACGGATTGGGCAAACGCGTCAGTGGCCAATCAGAGAGCGTCAGTCAGTGCCAATCAGAGAGCGTCTCCGAGAAATGCGGCTGGGTTTGGTAATCACGCCTCTGGTCCGCGCGCTCTAAAGTGACGCAGTTCCCAGTCGGCGCTACGTTGTTGGAGGAAGACGTTCTACTCATCTGAGTGATGATGATGATAAAACCCCACACTCCAATTTGAAACGTAAGTCTTTAATCTTGCATACAGCTCGTGTCATTTGGATATAAACGGTGTCATTTCAGGTTCGTTTATTGTAGATGAGCACTAGCTAACATGTTCGTAGCTTATTCCCCCCAGACTCGACAACGTGAATGTATATATTATATATAGTTATATAATATCTTTCCAAAATCGACGCTCCAAATTATAAAGCGGCTTTTCTCCACAAACACTCCCATAACATTATTGCCCCAAAGGACGCGCGGCTGTGCGTGTGAAAACCAGACTTGCGAGTACAAGTTTATATACCCAACTATGCGTGGTGGTGTCTGTTATAGTTTGGAGTCCCTTTCAGCGCAGTGACATTACGTTATGTATGTATCACAGAGACATGTCAAAGGTGCTCACAGTTGCACGAGGGTTTCGGACAGAGATACGGGATGGTTATACACATTTTAAATATCTTTTATAAACTGGTCAACACTGCATTATTTTCGGCGTTGGCTGCCTGGTGCGCATGGGCTGTGATCACAGCGCAGGCGCACCAGGCAGCCAAATACGGAAATAATGCCGTTTTGAGCAGTGTTGACCAGTTTATAAAAAATATTTAAAATGTTTATTAGCAACGCAGAGCTTTCAAACCATCCCGTATCTCTGTCCGAAACCCTCGTGCAACTGTGAGTACCTTTGAAATGATACTTGTATAACAAACGGTTACTTGTCAAACATAAATTACTCTGCTCACTCCTTGTATTCACTAGGAATATTCTTGTTACAAAGATCCCCTCAATTGTATATAACAATTTATCTATAAGTCTTGACAGACGCTTGAACATTCCCTAATAGATAGTGTGTACGTAAATGAAAATGTATGTGTCTGATAAAGAGATGGGTATATATAATAATAATAATAATAATAATAATAATAATAATAATAATAATAATAATAATAATAATAATAATAATAATAATAATAATAATAATAATAATAATAATAATAATAATGGATTCAATTTGTACCGCACTCTACATTCGTGAGAATCTCAAGAGTGCTACAGGAGATATAGACAAAAGTTAAATGAATAAAACAATTTAAAATGAATAAAAACAATTAAAAAGACTAACAACCAGTGAAATGGAAGAACCTAAGAGTAAAGTAAAATAAAAATAATAGTCAAATGAATAGAAGTAAAAATAAAAGTAAAAGAAAATTCAGGCAAAAGCCTTGTTAAAAAGAAATGTTTTTAGGCCCCTTTTAAAAACCTCGACGGATTGTGGTGCTCTATATATATATATAGATGAAAAGGCATGTGTCTGATAGGGATATATTATTAAAAGATTGTATAATTGGCTGATATGAACATAGATAATGTATGTAAAAGCTATATTATGCTGTATTGTATTATGAATGAATTATGAGTAGGTATTATTGTATTGTATTATGAATTTGATTAGGGTTTTTATTGTTGTTTTAATTGTCTGTATGACATGTGAATGTTGTGAGTGTATAAGTCTGTAACTGTATTTTAACGTGTTATGGACCCCAGGAAGAATAGCCACATGGGGATCCAAATAAACGTAAACTTAAACTTAAATCAATAGGCTGCAGCCAGGATGGGGGACCCTGATGGAAACAAGACAAACGTCTTTCTCAGGTCTGCATCCCCTTAACAATTGTATGTATTGAGCCGTACTGTATTGTACCCATTCTGCAATCTGTTAAATAAAGTTTTCATTCATTCATTCATTCATTCATTCATTCATTCATTCATTCATTCATTCATTCATTCATTCATTCATTCATTCATTCATTCATTCATTCATTCTACTCAGATAGGGCTGTAATGTAATCTCACACTCGGGACTCCGGCGAGAGCTTCGGAGTTTCTTTTCCCCAGGACTTTCAAAACGAGGCGGTGCCGATGTAACGGAGGTCCGTGAGTAATATCCACAGTCACGATGAACGTGTGTGTCGTGAAGTGACCGTGGCAGTAAGCGGGACTGCGAGTTAAACTCACTTCCCCATAACAGGGTTAAAACCCCCACCTCCAATGTACAGCCCCACCCAACCCCACCCCACCTACCCAACCTCTTCCAATGTACAGTTTCTATGTCAAATGTATATACACTCTTTTTCTGGATTTCTTTAGTATCACAAACAGTACTGTATTTGCAAATCTGATATGTCATAAATGTATAGATGTAGCAGTACTGTCTATCTGTATGTCGTGTGTGTCATATGATGAATTGAAAATGGGGGACCCTGATGTAAACAAGACGAAAGTCTTTCTCAGGTCTGCATCCCCTTAACAATTGTATGTATTGAGCCGTACTGTATTGTACCCATTCTGCAATCTGTTAAATAAAGTTTTCATTCATTCATTCATTCATTAATTCATTCATTCATTCATTCATTCATTCATTCATTCATTCATTCATTCTACTCGTGTATACACACACAGACAGTGGAGCTGTTTGCAGATAGCGAGCATTTTGACTTGTTGCGTGGTGGTGATGTCGCGCAGATAATACCACAACTACAAGTATAATTATATAATATATATATTTATATTAAAAAAAAAATTTATTTTTTATTTATTATTTTATTTTATTTATCCTTTATTTATCCAGGAATGTCCCATTGAGATACAAGATCTCTTCTTCCAGGGAGTCCTGACCAACACAGCACACAACAAGTTTCAACATAAAACAGGGCATTAAACAAAAAACATACAATTCAAATATAAATACAGAGGGTCATTTGTGCAGTGGCAAGGAGCATAATCACATCAACAATAGCATCAGGTAAAACAGTTACATGTTTCATAAAGGGCTAGTCGTAGCATACCTTTAAAAGCATTCACAGTAGGAAGTGCCTGTAGACAAAGTTTCACTTGCAGCGTATTCCATAAAAAGGAGCATAGTGGGAGAATGGGCATTAAACAAAAACATACAATTCAATATAAATACAGAGGGTCATTTGTGCAGTGGCAAGGAGCATAATCACATCAACAATAGCATCAGGTAAAACAGTTACATGTTTCATAAAGGGCTAGTCGTAGCATACCTTTAAAAGCATTCACAGTAGGAAAGTGCCTGTAGACAAAGTTTTACTTGCAGCGTATTCCATAAAAAGGGAGCATAGTGGGAGAATGCAGCTTTACCAAGCTCTGACTGCATCAAAGGAACATTTAACAGCATCCCATTTGCTGCTCGTCTGGTATTAAAAATAAAATATATATTTTACCTTCAACAATCTTCTCCAAGATAGCGAGTCTCTTCTGCAGCGTCTTGTGCAGCGTCAGTCTCACGGCGGTCAGTGTCAGGACGCAGAGTCCCTCCTGCAGCCTCTGTGTCACGGCTCTCAGCACGCAGGTGTCCGTGTAACAGAGTTTGGTGGTCGATTGATTGTCGACGACCGTCGTGTTGCACCCATCATCCTCCCGAGTGGCACAGACACGGATGCAAAGGGCTAGCCACAGCAGCGCAATATTCTTGTAGTAGTAGCCATCATTATCCTCCGTCTGACTTCGGTACCTGTGCTTTTATAGAAATAAGAGCATGGCACAGACACAAATAAGGGCTAGCCACAGCGCAATATTCTTGGTAGTAGTAGCCATCATTATCCTCCGTCTGACTTCGGTATACCTGTGCCATTGCTTTTATAGAAATAAAAGCAGCATGTCACATCATGTCACATGGCTGACCAATTTAATCCCACGTAGATGGACTTGCGGCTGACGCACCGTTCTAACTATCTGATCTGATACAAACTGCTTAAATTTAATTAAATTCCTTAAAGCAAGGAACCTGCCAATGGAGACGTGGGGGAGGCACAAGATGGTGTTCCCCTCCTCCCCCTCCTCTACGTCAGGTCAGCGCCGTGTGCTTCTTGGCAGTGAGCGGCCCCCTGTTTGGTGACTCTCTCTCTCTCTCTCTCTCTCCTCTCTCTCTCTCTCTCTCTCTCTCTCTCTTTTTTTAATTTTTTTTGATCCACTTTTTCTCCCATTTTCTATATTTTCTCCCATCCCAATTTCGTATCATCCAATTCAACCCTCCCCCTGTCACGGACGCTGTTTCTTGCCTCCCACAAGCCGGCTGCAATGTGGACTAAGTCATACATAGCACAAGTCCCCTCCGGTAATTGAGGTAACAGCAGGTCGCATCTTTTCACCTGCGCAGCTCGATCTCTCAGTGTCGAGGAGTAACGCGTGGGAGGCTCATGCTGCCCCCGACACTTCCTGATTCTACTGTGCAGGCGCACCAACCGACCTGTAGGAGTCGCTGTCCACAACGCCCGATCCCCACCCATCAGTTTCCCACCCCCTAATACGGCCAATGTGTATTACTGCGGACGACCAGCTAAACTGAAAGCAAATGTGGAGCGCTGGGCTCGAACTGACGAGCCCAGCGTTTCCAGCATTTCGTGGCGAGAGCCTTGCCCACTACGCCACGTAGCCACCCCCTCTCTCTCTCTCTCTCTCTCTCTCTCTCTCTCTCTCTCTCTCTCTCTCTCTCTCTCTCTCTCTCTCTCTCTCTCTCTCTCTCTCTCTCTCTCTCTCTCTCTCTCTCTCTCTCTCTCTCTCTGTCGAAGAGCAGCCCGACTGGAAACGGACCTCGAGGGAATCCGGTAAGTGATGTCAGAGCGAGTGGCACCCGCTGCCGGCGAGAACCACGTGCCTCTATGTGGCGTTTGTTGTGAGTCTGTCCAACAAAGTGACACAACATCTGATGATATACAGTCATCGTGGACAAAGGAAGCACGTAAACAACACGGGAGGCAACGCCGACAGCCGCATTCGAACCCGGTGTCTCTTGCGTTGGTGACGAGCGCAATGCCACCCAGCCGCCCTAAAAGCTGTCGATCTCAAAGACAACAAATAGATTTTCTCACAGAGATATTAACGTTACATAGCAGGGGTTAACCATCTAACTACAGAGATAAACATCTAGCTGCAGGGTTAACCATCTAACTACAGGGATAAACATATTGCTACATGGTTAACCATCTAACTACAGGGATAAACATATTGCTACATGGTTAACCATCTAACTACAGGGATAAACATCTAGCTGCAGGGTTAACCATCTAACTACAGGGATAAACATATTGCTACATGGTTAACCATCTAACTACAGGGATAAACATATTGCTACATGGTTAACCATCTAACTACAGGGATAAACATATTGCTACAGGGTTAAACATATAGCTACTGTGTTAAGCATCTAACTATAGCGTTAAACATCTAGCTACTGTGTTAAGCATCTAGCTCATATCTAATTATTTTTAACCTTGATTCAGGGCTAATTACCAGCGTAATTACTGAACTGTGAATGAAGCAATTTTACCATGTGTCTCCTGAAGGGATTCAGGGGCCCTCTGATTGAAGGAGAAAGGCGGGGCAAAGTGTGTGTGAAGTGTAGGTCTGTCTGACACGTCACACTCCTGAGAGCCCAGACACCTCTAGCCATACTGGGGGTTTTTGTTTTTGTTTTTGTTGCTGAATGATTACGTTTGCTGTCCTAGTTAAAAAGAAATGCCGTTTTGGCAGGAATTGTGTTTCCGTTTTTGGATACTCGCCAAAACTCGCCGGCAAACCTGCTCACACTGTTTCTTCAGCTCTTGACTCGGCTATAGTTGAAAATAGTTGAGGAAATAGTGCAGTTTACTAGAGGTCTCCATTAGGGACGGCCATTTTAAACAAACTTTTACAAAAAACGTGAAATGCTCCTTTAACGATTGATCAAAAGCCGGGGGGGGGGGGGGGGGGGGGGGGGGGGTCGCTCATAAACCTTATTGAAACATGGTTGGCCATATAAGGCTAAATAGCGTGGAAGCTTGTCGGTGTGTGGGGGCTGTTAAGTGTCTGGGCCCTGGGAAGCTGTGTCTAAATTATGGGCTAGTGGCAGCAGCATGGTTCGCTCAGACAATTGAGATGACAATCTGAACAACCAGGATTCCTCCCCCCCCCCCCCCCCTCCCTACCAGGGATGCGTTCTTCCCCAAGATTTGAGCAGAAGCGCGTGCACTCGAGAACGCGCTACACTCGACTCTAGGCGTCGTGTTTTACCTGCCTGCCGGTGTTCTGCCGAATTCTACTGCTTCCTCAAACTGCTGCCGTAGCGCGATTATCAGCTGGGTGCCGAATCCTAGTAGTAGTTGATAATTCCAAAGAAAGACCATAGGAAAGCACTCTAAAATGTACTAATTGCCACGTGACAATGACATAATACATTAATTTACATTTACAGTGATGCCATGAGTACATGCAAATATTTACATGCTTATACAGTTCGGTGCAATGAAAAACATACGTTTAAGATATTAAACAAGACGTTCGTCAGCAAGGTAGCAGAATATTGGGGTATGAGTCTGTGACTGAACGTGCAGAATGTTAAGGTTCTCCTGTTCGTTTGTAAAGCCCTTAATGGTCAGCCTCCCTCCTACATCTCAGACCTCATATCCCCCTATTCCAACACCAGGTCCCTCAGGTCAGCCGAGCAGAGGCTCCTGACAGTCCGGAGGTCTAACCTTAAGCTCAGGGGGGCTGTGCCTTTGCTGTCGCAGCCCCTGAACTGTGGAACAGCATCCCCACCTCCATTAGGCTCCTTGCCCCCTCGACAGATGCCTTCAAGTCTAGACTCAAAACCAACTTGGGGGGGGGGGGGGGGGTGTGTATGAGTCTGTGACTGAACGTGCTTCTCATCTTGACTAGCTCATCATAGAAGGGGTGGGAGGAATTCTCCAGGATAGCAGCCAGCTTCCTTCTCACCCCCCTCTCTGCACCGTCAAGGCCATTTAATTGTTATTCAGTACTGCCCTATCTGAAGGAACCTTACCTAACCCTTCATATTCAGTACTGTCCTACTCGGAGAGGGGCAAAATAGCTGCAGCCAAAACTACTGCAGATAGAAGCTGTGGTTAACAATAATTCACAGCATTCCCCACTGTCAGCAAAAATAAACTTCAGACCAGGTTTTGTACAGAACACCATATAGAACATAAGATCTAGTAGGGTGAAGCATGGAGGCTTTGTAGCCTAGGCTGTATGCTACCATTTTGGAGCAGCACGGCTAGCAGGACTGCTTTTGAATTTGGTGTTCTGTCACCAGTGATAGTATCAGGCCAGCCAGCTTCCTCAAAGTCTTCAGTTGATGTCATATCTAGTTAGCCCATAAAAAACGTCACAGGTCCATATTAGGGCCGGATGGTATACCGATATGAAGGTTATATACCATCATTGATCCATGCAAAGATATGGGTTTTTACTAGTACCATAGCCAACGATTTTCTTTAAGGGAAGAATGTGATAAAAATGTGATTTAACCGTATTCAAGGGGCCCATGTTGGTGTATTGTTGTGTTATTGATGTCATTGTAAGTGTTGTCTGGGTGTTGTGTGAATGTTAATACAAATTTAAGTTAAAAAAATAGAAAATAAAACATTTGATTTGTACCTTTTTCAATGAAAAAGCACCATGGCAATTATATTACCAAGGAAAATACATAAAAAAGATGTAAAATCACACCGTAATTTGTGCTGAACCCCCCCTGAATATGGTCAAACATTGCCAGGCTGTTAAAAATAACTAAGGAAAACATCATGACAGCTGACCACATCGCTCAGCCCTCTCCCATGAGCACCTTTTCAGAGCTTAAAGGAACACGCCAACTTTTTGGGAAATTAGCTTATTTGCCATCTACCCTGGAGTTAGACAAGCAGATACATACCCTTTTCTTCTCCGTGCATGGATTAGGCTTAGGGAACAGCCGCACTGTTAGCCTAGCTTAGCGTCATTCACTGGAAGTAGGTGTGCCAGTGTAGCCTAGTTCCTAACAGTCACGAAATGCACTCCAAATACAACTCCAAAACTGAAAAACAGGGCTTTTGAGGTGATGAAATCACTGCGCCCATGCAGCAGTGGTTCGGCAAAAAAAAGTATAGAGTATATATCTGCATAGAAAACGAAAATGTCTAATTTTTTTTCTTTTTTTTTCTCCATGTGTTAATACACAGGTCACAACATGTTTACATGAACGTTTTGGAGTTGTATTTGGAGTGACTGTTGGGAACTAGGCTACACTGGCACACCTACTTCTAACGGTGCGGCTGTTCCCTAAGCCTAATGCATGCACAGAGCGGAAAAGGGTATATGTATCTGCTTGTCTAACTCCAGGGTAGATGGAAAATACGTAAGCTAATTTCCCCAAAAGTTGGTGTGTTCCTTTAACCTTAACCACAGCAAGATGTAGGATTCTATGGCTATGTTTACACTGCATGGCCCAAATCAGATTGTATTGCTCATATGCGTGACTCACATCTGGGGGTGTTTTCATAACAGTGTTGTCAGGAAGCCGACCGTGCTCAGATCCTCTTGAAAAGAGGGGGGATCCGGGATAATAAAACTATAAAAGAAATCCACGATGACTAGAACAAAAGTATTTGTCGCCCTTTGTTCTATAGTCATCGTGGATTTCTTTTATAGTTTAATTATACAAAAGTAATAAGAATAAACATATACTCTCGAGACAATGAGTCCTTTAGACGCCGTGCCACACAGACTGGTGGGTCCAGTGAGCTGGCCCTCCCTCACAGAGAGAGAGATAACTCTCAAGGTCGGCCTGCAAATGGAAAATGGAACCATGGAACCTGACAGCTTAAAACAGTAGATATGTACATGGTAGATGCTGTTTTATTGTTATTTTACGATAGATAGACTGATAGATAGATGCATACCATTTTCTGCTCTGTGCTTTCTTTTCAGACAGGTATTTTTCTAGACAGGATGAAGGTAGCAAAAGTGATCCCACTTTACAAAGTAGGAGATAAGCACAGCTTCACTAACTATAGACCAGTGTCATTGCTCTCAGTTCTCGAAAGTGCTTGAGTTAGATGGTTTTGTGGAAAAGAACAAACTGCTGAGCGAAAGCCAGTATGGCTTTAGGCAAAACAGATCAACAGCGACTGCCTTAATGAATATTATTGAAGAAATAACAACAGCAACAGATAAAAGGAAATTAACAATAGGGGTGTTTATTGATTTAAAAAAGGCATTTGATACCTTGGATCATAATATTCTAATTTCTAAATTACGTTCATATGGTGTGAGAGGAATGGTTCTAGAATGGTTGAGTAGTTATCTCCACAATAGGCAACAATATGTGCAGTTGGCAGATGTCAAATCTGAGCTCATGAAAATTGAATGTGGGGTACCGCAAGGTTCGGTTTTGGGGCCCAAACTCTTTCTTTTATATATTAATGATATTTGTGATGTTTCAAAACTATTACAGTTTGTCTTGTTTGCTGATGATACAAATTTTTTTTGCTCTGGAAATAATTTAAAGGAACTAGCTGAATATATTGTGTATGAAATGACAAAGCTAAAGAAATGGTTTGATGTAAATAAGCTATCACTGAATCTGAAAAAAACGAAATTTATGATTTTTGGCAATCGAAAACTAGATGAAAATATAGTACTGACCATAGATGGAGTTGATATAGAGAGTTAATGAATTTCGTTTTCTTGGTGTGATTATGGATGATAAATTAACATGGAAATCGCACATAGCACACGTTAAAAAAAAGATGTCAAAGAGTATTTTTGTTATGAATAAAGTAAATAATGTGTTAGAGTATGAGGCAATGAGAACACTCTACTGTTCACTCATCTCACCTTATATCAGTTATTGTGTTGAAGTATGGGGGAATACTTATGGGACCAATATAAAACCATTATATATACTACAGAAGAGGGCTCTAAGAATCACACATAAAGTGAGTTATCGAGAACACACAAATACATTATTTATTAAATCTAGAATAATTAAACTTGAAGACATGGTTAAGTTTCAAACAATGTTAATTATGTTTAGGGCAAGAAATAATACACTGCCAGAAAAACTACAAAATCTTTTTCATTTAGAAAGTGAGTTTAGTAGGAGAAAATACAATTTTAAACATCAGTTTGCACGTACCACACTTAAACAGATGTGTCCTTCAGTTATTGGTGTAAAGTTGTGGAATTATCTCCATAGCGAGCTTAAGGGATGTAATAGTGTTTATCAATTAAAAAAAAAAAATTAGTCAGTATGAAAAAATGTGATCTGAATAGTGAGTTTTTTTTTTTTTTTTTTTTTTTTATTATTAATATTATTTAATTTTTTCTTGTTTAACTGTAGATTGTGTGTTTCTTGTATAATGGTATAAATTATTATTTGTGTAAATTAGGTTGTACGCCGACCATTAAGTAAATACTTGTTTAGTTTAGGAATAAGGGGCAGGTAACTATAAGATTTCTTCTTCTTTCAAGTTTCTTTAATAGTTGTCATACAGAAGTACAGAATACTTTCATACAAAATGCTTCTTACTGTTACGCTCCAGAGACTGTGCTAGACAAGATAGTATCAAATAACATAGTATAGCATGTAATTTAGAAGAAGAAAATGAGGTCACAGTGTTCGGTATAGACATATGTACAATGTTCTGAGTTACCATATAATATACAATACTATGCAGTGTACTAATGTACAGTACTATATAGTGCAAAGCAGAAATGGGATGAGGTACAATTTAGGTACAATTTACAGTAAGGTGTACGGGTTGTAGTGCAATCCTTCATCAATAAATATAAAGTGTGGGGAGTGGGTGCTACAGTGTGTTTGTTTAAAGTGGGTGTGTGCTATAAAGTGTGTGGAGTGGGTGCTACAGTGTGTTTGTTTAAAGTGAGTGTGTGAGTGTGGATGTGTGTGCTATGTGCGTTTGGTGGTTGTTGTTGTGTAGTGTTCATTGTTCGTTTAGCAGCCTGATGGCCTGGGGATAGAAGCTTCTTCTGAGTCTTTCTGTGCTCGCCTTGAGACTCCGGTATCGCTTGCCTGACCGCAGCAGTTCAAAGAGGCAGTTGTTCGGGTGACTGGAGTCTTTAATGATTCTCTTAGCCTTGCCCTTGCAACGCTTGTTGTAAATGTTCTGGAGGGTGGGGAGCCCCCCTCCAATTGTGCGTTCGGCTGAGCGTGTCACTCTTTGTAGTCTGCTTCGGTTTTGTGCAGTGCTATTCCCAAACCAGGAGGTGATGTTGCCGGTCAAGATGCTCTCTATTGTACATGAGTAGAAGTTCTTAAGGATCTTCTGACTGACTTGGAACTTCCTTAAGCGCCTGAGGAAGTAGAGGCGTTGTCGTGCCTTCTTCACAACACTGTCAATGTGTGTGGTCCATGTCAAGTCCTCGGATATGTAGGCTCCGAGGTACTTAAAGCTGTTGACTCTCTCAACCGGTGCCCCGTCGATGCTGAGGGGGCTGTAGTCCTTGACCCCCGACCTCCTGAAGTCCACAATCATCTCCTTTGTTTTGCTGACGTTCAGGGAGAGGCTGTTTTCCTGGCACCATCCCGCCAGGACCTTGACCTCTTCCAGGTAGGCCCTCTCGTCGTTGGCAGAGATCAGGCCCACCACCACTGTGTCGTCAGCAAATTTGATGATTGTATTGCTACTCCGCTGAGCCACACAGTCGTGTGTGTACAGGGAGTAGAGGAGGGGACTCAGAACACAGCCCTGGGGGGCCCCTATGTTGAGGGTGATGGATGAGGAGGTGCAGTTGCCTGCTCTCACCACCTGGGGTCTGCCAGTCAGGAAGTCCAAGACCCACTGGCAGAGGTCATAGTTCAAGCCCAGGTCCCTGAGCTTGGCTATGAGTATGGAGGGGACTATGGTATTGAATGCCGAGCTGTAGTCGATGAATAGCATTCTCACATAGTTCTCACATAGTTCTTCCTGCTCCTTTTGTCCATGGAATGATATTTATGATTGTGTAATGAAGTAACTATGATTGTATGATTCCATGTGGCAAATAAATACCAATAAAAAATGCATTAGGCTTAGGGAACAGCCGCACTGTTAGCTATGCTATGTAAATAACTATGTACAGATACCGAGATGTCCCACCATGTTACCTGCTTGTTACCTGTTTATTGCACAATGTTGTTTTTTATTGGATTCTATTATATGTTGTACCACTGTATTGCACATCGTTGCGGGCAAGACCACCCGCATTTCATTGTATACTTGTATGCCGTGACAAATAAAACTCTTGACTTGACTTGACTTAGCCTAGCTTAGCGTCATTCACTGGAAGTAGGTGTGCCAGTGTAGCCTAGTTCCCAACAGTCACTAAATACACTCCAAATACAACTCCAAAACGTTCCTGTAAACATGTTGTGACCTGTGTATGTACCACGTGGAGTTGGTTGGTTTACAGGAATGTTTTGGAGTGTATTTAGTGACTGTTGGGGAGTTTGGCGTGTTCCTTTAACCGGTCTAAATCCCCCATGAAACGCTCGTATCCATGCTCTGCGTAAAGGCAAGGCAGCCTGCAGCCTCACTACATCGATACTGACTGACGTGTGTCACAAAGATCCGCTCTAAGACTGCTATGAACACATTTCAATGAGCCAATGACCCGTTTTCTTTCTCTCTCTCTCTCTTTTTAGTGATCTTTAGTGTGTTTCTGGCAGTATGGATGCCTTATCTGCTTGGAGAGCCTCTAGCCGGGACATGAAGGGGGCCGGTTCAATTTCCATCTGTAATTTGGGTAATTTACTGCTTGCTTTTAAATTGTTAAAAGGGAGTATTTATGGGACGTACCGTGCTTGGGTCAGGCTGTTCTTCTTGGACCCAATTTAAACTCCAGTCTGTCTGTCTGTCTGTCTGTCTGTCTGTCTGTCTGTCTGTCTGTCTGTCTGTCTGTCTGTCTGTCTGTCTGTCTGTCTGTCTGTCTGTCTGTCTGTCTGTCTGTCTGTCTGTCTGTCTGTCTGTCTGTCTGTCTGTCTGTCTGTCTGTCTGTCTGTCTGTCTGTCTGTCTGTCTGTCTGTCTGTCTGTCTGTCTGTCTGTCTGTCTGTCTGTCTGTCTGTCTGTCTGTCTGTCTGTATCATTAGCCCAGCATCAGGTCATGTTGTCCTGCTGAGGAGACTAGGAAAGCAGGCTTCACCTTGATTCCCACAGCAAGGCCTTCACACACAGATACACACGCACACACACACGCATGCACACGCACGCACGCACACACACACACACACACACACACACACAGCTATATGCCCCACTTGGTACTGCACTTTGTTTACATGTTTTGTTTTGGTCTCACGTGTGGGTTTTAGTTGAGTGTAGAGATAGAGGAGGGGCTGCTACTGCTGGCCACACCTCTGGGGGAGGGGCTGCTACTGCTGGCCACACCTCTGGGGGAGGGGCTGCTACTGCTGGCCACACCTCTGGGGGAGGGGCTGCTACTGCTGGCCACGCCGCAGGCTCTGTCAAGAGAGGTCTGGAGTTAACCCTTTCACTACCACACTACAGAAGGTCAAGGTGTTAACCCTTTCACTACCACACTACAGAAGGTTAACCCTTTACTATCACACTACAGACGGTTAACCGTCTGTAGTGTGGTAGTGAAAGGGTTAACCTTCTGTAGTGTGGTAGTGAAAGGGTTAACCTTCTGTAGTGTGGTAGTGGAAGGGTTAACCCTTTGTTGTGTGGTAGTGAAAGGTTAATAGTCTATTTGCCATCCCATAGAGCAGTGGTTCCCAAAGTCGGGGTCGCGGGAGGGCCGCGAGATGATTTCACAAAAAAAAAAAAAAAAAAGCCTGACGATGTGCATTGGGCCGCGGCTCTCTGACGCCTTATTTTCTGGGTCCCGGCCTGAAAAGTTTGGGAACCCCTGCCATAGAGCCCCATTGTGAACCCGGAAATTTCGGAACCACAAGTTTTATGATGGATATGGATAGTACGGATCCCCAGCACTCAGAAACTGCCGGATGCTAAGTTGTAAATGTTGGGCAACTTTTTTATTTGCATAATTAGCACACATTTGCATAATCGCCTAAATGGCCAAATCTCAGAAACTACTTGATCAATTTCAACAATGTTGGAGTTGTTTTGGGGGTTATTCGGGATACTGAATCCAGTTATTATACTTAAGAGAAGAAAAAAGTTTCAAAATTGCAATATTTACTGGAATTTACCAAATGTTGGTGCCATTTTTATGAATTTTCTGTTTATAAATGTTTCAGAAGATGCCGAATTTATAGATAATTTTCATGGAATGTTCAATTGTAAACAGAATGATAATAATAATAACTTTAATTTGTAGAGCGCCTAATAGACCACTACACTTCCGCGTTACATTGAAATCGGGGAGGAGATTGTGGGGGGAGCAAATGAATGAATGTGGATGAGAGCCGTGATGTAAGTGGTTGCATTCCTAATCGATCAGAACTAAATCGGCAGAGAAAAAGCCCATTTTTAAGCACCTATTCCCCATGCACATGCGCAGATTGCCCACGGATTGTGACGCCACGCACACCCGCCCTGGACTGTTCCATCAGAGGGGCGAGCTTCGGTGGCCAGTGTCCTTTCAGCCGAACAGGATAATGAAACAATAATCCCACTAAATGGCCAGATGCGTCTTATGGCGACATCTACAATTACCTCATTGAGTCTCCAGGTAGACTAATGTTTATATTTAAGTGCAGTGGTCTGTAGCCACTCACACTGGCCACGAAGCTCCCCCCTCTGATGGAACAGTCCAGGGCGCGTGTGCGTGGCATCACAATCCGTGGGCAATCTGCGTATGTGCATGGGGAATAGGTGCTTAAAAATGGGCTTTTTCTCTGCCGATTTAGTTCTGATCGATTAGGAATGGGTCGCGCCGTGTTCAGGAGATTCAGGCGCATACAAGTCTATTCGATCATGTCTCCAGCACCCCCACAGCCGTATCTGCAACCACTTACATCACGGCTCTCATCCACATTCATTAATTTGCTCCCCCCGCTATCTCCTCCCCGATTTCAGAATCCCGGAAGACTATTGTTGATGAGTTGTTATCAAGAGCTGGCTACAATCCAGGAACAAAGATACAATGGTAAACCACTATCCATATCTTCCTCATTCCTGGTTGTGTCTGTGTGAAATCACTCCCCAAACAGGTTCAAATGTTCTCGAGGTCATGTCCTACAAAGTATCCTCTATATACAGTCTGCCCCATTGTTCTGACCAGGATTATTACGTTCCTTTTGGCCTCGTGGGTAGAGTGTCCGCCCTGAGTTCGGGAGGCTGGGAGTTCAAGCCTCGGCAGAGTCATACCAAAGACTATTTAAAAATGGTACCCATAGTCTCCCTGCTTGACACTCAGCATCAAGGGTTAGTTAGTTAGTCAACTAAATCAGTTAGTTTTAGATTAAATTAGATCCATTATCCCCTACTTTCCCTCATCCCCTTTTCCCCCTCCCCCCCTACTTTCCTTGCCCTATTTTTTGTCCTGATTGTAAAGCGACCTTGGGTTCTATGAAAGGCGCTATATAAATTTGATCTATTATTATTATTATTTAAGGGTTGGTTTGGGGGGAAGTCCTTGCGACATACTAGCGTCATGTCCAAGGGGTGTACTTGTACATCAAGCTGCCTGACGCTACGGAAACAGGAGATAGGCTCCTGCCCCATGTGCCGTTACGGCTCGAGAACCATTGGTTCTCAAAGGCAACTTCTTTTGGCCTCCTTGCTGACGTGGACGAGAAACCCATCTATAGGCCTAGTTATCAAATTCTTGGTTTGCAATGGTTTTGCACCTTGTGGGTAAATAAAAACCCAGTTTTCATCTACAACTCCTGTTTCCTCATTGCCTCACTGCTTGGTCCCTAACAAGGAGAAATGGGCATTCTAAACACTCTGTGCAAGGCCTCTATTAGGCGGTAAATTGTTCTTTGTTTTCACAATGTGTGCCCTCTATCGTATCGAGATACATATTCCATGTGTATGGAATAACACACGCCTTTAACATTCACTTTAAACACTTTTTAACACTACACCATATTGTATCTATTTATTAGTAAAAGATTTGCACTACCTCTCTAACTCATCTTTGCATTTGTTTGCATTGTGTACTTGTACTAGTTTGTATATTTTGTATAGTGTTTGGTCTTTATTTTTTTAAACTTTTTTACTGTCTGAAGCACAATCTCAGGGGGCTCATACAGAACCAAGCATTTCACTGTAATGTACATGTAGCTTATATGTGACAAATAAGCTGGTCAGGAAGGCCAGTAACATGGTGGGAGTGGAGCTAGACTCTTCCTCTGTCAGAGAGCAAGAGCCTTGCTAAGCTCCACGCCATCATGGACAACCCCTCCCACACGCTATACACAGACTTGGCTGATAGAAGGAGCATGTTCAGTGTTCGACTAAGACTCCCAAGATGCAACACTGAACGGCACAGGAAGTCCTTAATTCCAACAACCATCGGAGTATACAACGCATCACTGTGCCTCACTGCCTCACCACAGAGTGACGGTACAAACTCTGGTAATCTTCCTGGAATTTTGACTTCTTATTTTTACATATACACTTAAACATTTTTATTAAAAAAATTCTACATTTATTACTGTAAATTTTACTATATATTTTTGGCTGTATATTTTAGAATGTATATATTTTAGAATGTATATCCCGGACTGTATTTTTATTGTTATTTGTGATTTTTGACTATACCTAAACTTTACGCAACATAGGGGAGGAGCAAACATAGCTTGCATAGCAGCCTTCTAAACTCTAATTTGAAAATTACCTTGAAGAAAAGGTTTTCTGCCAGTGAAGTTTTGTTACAGATATTTGACGGTGAAAGTGACATAGGAGAGAATGTGTCTGAGACCCTGATTATGAGGCGTCCTCCTCTGATGAGAATGAGACCCTTAGTGCAGATGCTCCTGTTGTCTCTCAACCACAAGCAGACACGTTACTTTCCAAAAACGGAAAGTTATCATGGGCCCACTCCCCCATATATTATGTATGTATAATTGGGGGGGGGGGAGTAGGGGTAATGTTTTATTTAAATGGTTATTTAGGTAATCAACAAAGTAACATGAAGCACCTGAAACATACATTTGGGTAACACTTTTGATTATGATCATTTTCTGGAGGTTTAAACTGCTGGGGTCAAAATGTCCCCAAGGATAAAGAGTGTAAAGTCAATTTGAGGATAACAGGAGGGTTAACACAACCATTTCAAATCATTTTAGCCCTGCTAGATAGAGGTAGCAAATAACTCTAAGGATGGCAATAATAATAATAAACGTTGTTTGTACAAATTCCATACAAGAATTGCAGCCCAAAGTGCTTCACAGCAGAAAATACACTAGAATACATCAAATGAGCATAAAATAGACAGAATAAATGCAATGCAGAAAATAAAAATACAAGATGATAGAAATAGATGATCGTAGTGTTCTTGGGGGCATGTAGTTGACAAGAGAATTGCCAATATAGCTTGGTCTGGTTCCATTTAGGGCTTTGTACATAAGGAGGAGGACCTTCAAATCAATTCTAAATGTTACCGGAAGCCAGTGTAATAGCCTAGCTGAGAGTTGAATAAGTTGAAGTATTTTCTTCAGTCGGCTTGGAATAAAGGCATGGATCCGTTTTTCAGCATCCTTTTGATTTATAAATGGTTGTACTTTAGCTTTGTTTCTAAGGTGGAAGAATTATGTTTTGTCACCTTGTTAATGTGGGACTTAAAGCTTACAGTAGACCTGAGTCTATGATAACCAAGACTTGTAAGCAAGGAGTAAGTTTCCCCATAATATTATTCAGCAGAATTTCTCTTGAAATTGAAATTTGGTAAATTGATATATATATATATACTGAATATACCTGCATAAAATCCTTCTATATACCTCCTACTTATACACCTGCATATAACCCATATAACTGTGTATGATAACATGTCCACTAGTGCTGTATGTACTGTATATATACATCATGTATATATTTACAAGAAGCCTGATGTTATTGTGTCTCCCTCAGGACGGCAGCACGGCGCTGTCCATCTCCCTGGAGGCCAGTCAGAACGACATCGCGGTCCTCCTCTACGCTCACCTCAACTTCGCCAAGCCTCCTTCTCCCATGAGTCAGCTCCTAAACACTGCTGTAGGGAGGTGTAGTGGTTACTTCCTGGTCTATAGGGAGGTGTAGTGGTTACTTCCTGGTCTATAGGGAGGTGTAGTGGTTACTTCCTGGTCTATAGGGAGGTGTAGTGGTTACTTCCTGGTCTATAGGGAGGTGCAGTGGTTACTTCCTGGTCTATAGGGAGGTGTAGTGGTTACTTCCTGGTCTATAGGGAGGTGTAGTGGTTACTTCCTGGTCTATAGGGAGGTGTAGTGGTTACTTCCTGGTCTATAGGGAGGTGTAGTGGTTACTTCCTGGTCTATAGGGAGGTGTAGTGGTTACTTCCTGGTCTATAGGGAGGTGTGTGTCTATACTTTCCGTAGCCGCATTTCTGCAGGACGCTCTCTGATTGGCCACTGACTGACGCTCTCTGATTGGCCACTGACATGTTTGCCCAATCGCGTGACGAGCTGTGTCTTTGCCCATTTCCGCGTCGAACAGCCTGCAAACTACCTGGCGTTCTATCGCCATGCTCTAAGACAAACTCTAACCTTAACCAACTTCGAAAGAGTGCCTAAGCCTAACCAGTGTAGAAACTGACGTCGGCCAATCAGAGAGCGTCCTGCAGAAATGCGGCTACGGAAAGTATAGACGCCTCTAAGACAAACTCTAACCTTGACCAACTTCGAAAGAGTGCCTAAGCTTAACCGTCGAAAGAACTTGCCGTCACGCTGTAAGACAAACTCTAACCTTAACCAACTTCGAAAGAGTGCCTAAGCCTAACCAGTGTAGAAACTGGCGTCGGCCAATCAGAGAGCGTCCTGCAGAAATGCGGCTACGGAAAGTATAGACGCGGGAGGTGTAGTGGTTACTTCCTGGTCTATAGGGAGGTGTAGTGGTTACTTCCTGGTCTATAGGGAGGTGTGCATCTATACTTTCCGTAGCCGCATTTCTGCAGGGCGTTCCACATTGTTATGGCATAATTGCGAAACGTGTTTAGTCCCTTGTTTGTATGATAACAAGCCTTTTAGTTCATGGTTCAAAGTAATGGGAAAAGGGTGCTAGCTCGCCATCAATCAGAAGCTAGCCACAAGACTTGCATTCACGCTCTCCAGCACACAGCCTCCCTGCCTGGCACAACAACCACAACAGTAGGGTCTATAGTCACAGTCAGGACAGTAGGCTCTACAAGTAGGCTCCCTTAAAACACTAACGCTATTAAAAAAAAATACAGTGGAGGTTAAAATAAGAATAGACTTGGCCTGAAAAGTCAGGAGATTTTTTTTTGCTTTAATCCCTGTGTTTCCGGCCGTATTGTACCCATTCTGCAATCTGTTAAATATTGATTGATTGAACATTTTATTAACAGATTGCCCAGTTCACATACACCACAGCCTTCCTGACAAGATTCTGTTCTGTGAGAGAGCTGGCCTTCAAAGATATAACCTTAGAAGGAAACTCAAACTGGAACAGCAATCTTCATCAAGATACTCATCTGTAATGTAATAGCGCATCTTGAATAAACAATAAAACTATCTATCTACCCATAGAAGGAAAAGTCATGAGAGCTTCTGTAGAAACGGTTAGTGTGGTTACAACAACTTCATTTTATATAGCGCCTTTCAAGGGACCCAAGGTCTCTTTACATAGGGGGGGGGGATTACAAAGTAACTGACAGTGGACACACAATACTTTAATTTTTGTAAATCTGGTATGTCATAAATGTATAGATGTAGCAGTACTGTCTATCTGTATGTCATGTATGTCATATATGTTATGATGAATTGAAAATGGGGGACCCTGATGTAAACAAGACGAGAGTCTTTCTCTGGTCTGCATCCCCTTAACAATTATGTGTATTGAGCTGTACTGTACTGTACCCATTCTGCAATCTGTTAATAAAGTTTTCAATCAAACACGCACTCGCACAAAAACACACACACACACACTCACACAAAACACACACTCACACAAAAAACACACACACTCACAAAAAACACACACACACTCACACAAAACACTCAATTTCAGAAAAAAATATTACGATCTCACTCGTCTGTCCCTTAACCCCTGCTGACCGTGTCTGACCTCTGACCTCTCCGTCTTTCTCAGGTGTGCGGCACCCCCTGCACCCCCTCCCAGTGTGAAGCCGGAGAGCTGTGTCCCCCTCCAGAGGGAGCGCCCCTGTGTGGCCGCTGGGGAAGAGGACCGTCAACGATACGGAGGAGGTCAAGGAGCGACTGGAGAAGCTGAACGACAGAATCACAGAGACTGAGGAACAGGTATAATAATAATAATAATAAACGTTATTTGTATAGCACCTTTCATACAAGAATTGCAGCTCAAAGTGCTTCACAGCAGAAAAAAAGACATAAGATGAGCACAAAATTGGCAGATCAAGAGCAATGCTATATTTTATTTTATTAATTTAATTATTTTTTTTATTTTTAACTGTTTTAACCCTGTAGCACTTTGGGATCCTAGTGAACGAAAAGTGCAATACAAATACAATTTATTATTATTATTATTATTATTATTATTATTATTATTATTATTATTATTATTATTATTATTATTATTATTATTATTATTATTATTATTATTATTATTATTATTATTATTATTATTATTATTATTATTATTATTATTTATGAAATAAGTATCAAAATAGAACATTAAATCACATAGTTCTTCACATTAGGATCTAACATCAGAATAGGCCTCTTTGTTTACGGTTTGATACATTTAAAAAAAGACTGTAATAAAAGAGTAAAATAGAGTAGACAGAAGTGAAAGAGTGCAATAGCGCAGTGCAATACAATTGTTAGTAAAATAGAATAGACAGAGTATAATAGTGAAATAGTGCAGTTCTGAACTAGTGTTTAAACATTTTAAAACAGTGTTTCCTCCTGTTTGATACCCACACAGTTTAAAACCGCACAGTATAACTAGAGCGCCCTCTTCAGTCATTCAGCAGAAGTGCTGTAGTCACGGACAAACACACACACATACAAATGATAGAATTTCCAACCAGAAATACAAAGCTAATATGGACCCAGTGTTTAATATTATTGTGTATATACTGTTTACTTTTACTCTTACTTATAGTATACATTCAGTCAGATTCAAATTATTTGTATAATACAACCAATAGGACATACAGAACCTCATCTGCACCTTTTGTTTACTGTTTATTTTACTCATGTTTTTATATTCGGAGTTAATTATATTGTTTGCACCGTTTATTTTATATTCAGATACAATTGTATTGCCTATAATTATGTGAATAGAATAGATACATGTAGTAAGCATATATATGAATATACCTGCATAAAATCCTTCTATATACCTCCTACTTATACACCTGCATATAACCCATATAACTGTGTATGTCCACTAGTGCTGTATGTACTGTATATATACATCATGTATATATTTACAAGAAGCCTGATGTTATTGTGTCTCCCTCAGGACGGCAGCACGGCGCTGTCCATCTCCCTGGAGGCCAGTCAGAACGACATCGCGGTCCTCCTCTACGCTCACCTCAACTTCGCCAAGCCTCCTTCTCCCGTGAGTCAGCTCCTAAACACTGCTGTAGTGGTTACTTCCTGGTCTATAGGGAGGTGTAGTGGTTACTTCCTGGTCTATAGGGAGGTGTAGTGGTTACTTCCTGGTCTATAGGGAGGTGTAGTGGTTACTTCCTGGTCTATAGGGAGGTGTAGTGGTTACTCCCTGGTCTATAGGGAGGTGTAGTGGTTACTTCCTGGTCTATAGGGAGGTGTAGTGGTTACTTCCTGGTCTATAGGGAGGTGTAGTGGTTACTCCCTGGTCTATAGGGAGGTGTAGTGGTTACTTCCTGGTCTATAGGGAGGTGTGGTGGTTACTTCCTGGTCTATAGGGAGGTGTAGTGGTTACTTCCTGGTCTATAGGGAGGTGTAGTGGTTACTTCCTGGTCTATAGGGAGGTGTAGTGGTTACTTCCTGGTCTATAGGGAGGTGTAGTGGTTACTTCCTGGTCTATATGGAGGTGTAGTGGTTACTTCCTGGTCTATAGGGAGGTGTAGTGGTTACTTCCTGGTCTATATGGAGGTGTAGTGGTTACTTCCTGGTCTATAGGGAGGTGTAGTGGTTACTTCCTGGTCTATAGGGAGGTGTAGTGGTTACTTCCTGGTCTATAGGGAGGTGTAGTGGTTACTTCCTGGTCTATATGGAGGTGTAGTGGTTACTTCCTGGTCTATAGGGAGGTGTAGTGGTTACTTCCTGGTCTATAGGGAGGTGTAGTGGTTACTTCCTGGTCTATAGGGAGGTGTAGTGGTTACTTCCTGGTCTATATGGAGGTGTAGTGGTTACTTCCTGGTCTATAGGGAGGTGTAGTGGTTACTTCCTGGTCTATAGGGAGGTGTAGTGGTTACTTCCTGGTCTATAGGGAGGTGTAGTGGTTAC
Organism: Notolepis coatsorum; assembly: GCF_963971535.1. Taxonomy (NCBI): domain Eukaryota; kingdom Metazoa; phylum Chordata; class Actinopteri; order Aulopiformes; family Paralepididae; genus Notolepis; species Notolepis coatsorum. The sequence goes on from NC_140178.1 coordinate 3,817,493, forward strand.
TTCCTGGTCTATAGGGAGGTGTAGTGGTTACTTCCTGGTCTATAGGGAGGTGTAGTGGTTACTTCCTGGTCTATAGGGAGGTGTAGTGGTTACGTCATTGCTGTTTCCGGCCGGTCCACCTCGCAAAATTGCAATGTATTGCCCATTTCTAAATTGTCTCGTTTAAAGCATGAACATTTGCACGGTGTACCTTTCTGTGCGTATTCATCCACAATCTATAGCTCAACATGAAAATATTCGCAATTAATCGTAAAAAGAAATCGCCTAATTTTATTTCAACCAAAAATGCTTAAACAATAATGTTAGTGATAGAAGGGAACTCATTTTGTGCAAAAATGGAAAGCTTTTCAATGTTCATGAGGCAGAATTGTTACAATAGCCGATAATCCATTTTCCCAATGATAAATCCCTATATGGGTGGACCTGCGGGCGGTCCAATGTGACGTCAGACTACACCTCCCTATTGGGGCGCAGAGCGTAAAGAGGAAAGAAAAAAGCTTGGCAGTGAAACCTTGAGGCCAGCTTACACCGTATACACTGTATTTGAATAAATAACTTATTTGGAACTTTTGTTTGAGCTATTTCATTGAAATAATGTTTTTTCTTTAAGTTGCAGGATATTGCTATTTTTTGGGCCTCCCAGATGGGGACGCAGCCCCCCCCCCTATTTATTATTAATTATATTGTTTACACTGTTTATTTTTTATTGCCTATATTTATGTCTTATTTATTACCCTTCCCATACCTGTACCTCCCCTCCCCCATGCTGCTATGACGCCTGAGGAACATCTTATCTTATCTTACACACACACACACACACACACACACACACACACACACACACACACACACACACACACACACACACACACACACACACACACACACACACATACACACACACACACACACACACACACACACACACACACACACCATAAAAAGGCTTTGAAAGACTTTTCTTTTGTGTCTAGGTTTCACCAAAGTCTCCCCTCTTGGGATCCCCTCCTGCCGGCGAAGCGAAGTGAGCCTCGTCGTCCACAAGAGGGAGCTGTCCTCAGAACCAGCAACACATGAGACGAAGTGATCCATTTTGTGTGAATCAGAAGTGTTTGTGTTTGCACCTTCTATAACGTACATGCAGTATACCACATCACATGTACATGACACTAAGCACTTGGCAGCATTCCTCCTGTTCATTCTCCTTTTTTATTTACAGTGGTTTAAAAAAGAAAAGAAAACCTCCAAAAAGTCTCCAGTGTGACAGGAAGGAGCACTGAATGTCTAGAACGGCCGTCTAGAGATATAGATTCAGTCCAGCAATATTTCGATGTCTATTCATGTATTGTTTTTAGTGGCACTTAAAGGTGGATTACGCCCATTAGATTGCATTATGGAGTTCATTATTCTTGTGATTTTCTCTGGACCCGGCGGGCGCCGGCCTACCAACAGCGGACGTCTCTGTGAGTGTCACGGCCTGGGTCAAGCTTAACTAGGCTTGCCTAGTCTTATTTTCATATACATCATTTACTGGCTTTCCTTTTCAAGCGGTATGTTTTTTATTGTAATGTCTACAGTTGCTGTGCCACGGTAAAGATGTTTTGTGCGTCATCATCATCATCATCATCATCATCATCATCACAGTTCTTTATGGAATAACAGAAGCCACCCCTATTGCAGATAAGTGTCCTTTATCAATGGCATCGACTAGCCGATCGGTGCTATGCTACCACAAATTCAGATCCAAAACACCTCTTCTTAAACGGTATATCAGGATTTATAAGGTTTATTTACTCTAGAATATTTTTTATAGTGTCTTTTCCAACGGATGGTTCCCTCGTAAAACAACTCGTGACACAACGACGTAACACTGTATGTTGTGATGGTGGTCAGTGTGTGTATGTAAAGATGAACGCCAATGGCAGCGACGTGGTGGAAGACGATGGTTTAGTAAACGTGTGCGACAGGTTACTGTCTGAAAGTTGTGGTACTACAGTGTTTTGTATTTTCACACGTGAAGGTATTCTGGACGGTGGTGGAGGAACAAGACAGGTTGACGGGAGGACTTTACGTTTGGTTGAGGACTGATTGAAAGCATGGTGGGTAGAACTGCCTGTTAAAGGGATAGTCTGCTCATTTTAAGAAGCCTGAGTCATTTCAGTTCAACCAATGTTTGTTTCTGATATTCGAGGTGGAAATGATAATGTCAGTGGAGGCCCAAATCCTTATTTAGCAATAATCTAACCAGCTTCCTAACCGATCCACAACATGGCTGACTTCTGTTTTTTGAAAGACATGGTACTGGTCCCCATTGGCTTCCACTGACATGGCTAACTAATGCTAATCATTTCTGCTACCAATATACCGTATCTCCAAAACAGAAACCTTGGTGCAAGTGCTTTTAAGATTAACTCTACCTGATGCATTGAAGGTCTCTGACTGAAAGCTTGCAAATAAATATGATTCTTACACAGAATTGAGTGTGCAGATGCTCTTTTCATTCAAGATGAACTCTACTGAAATGACTCCTAGTCAATGACAAATCCGATAGGCTTCTTATTAAAGTACCGCTTTAAATGGTCATCGTGTCCAGTAAGAGGAGGTGACAGGAGGCATCAAAGGATTTCCAGTGTAAGATATGAATATTAAGATAATATGTCATTATTCTAAATAGTAGTGATGCATAAAATCTAATTCCTGAAAAGAACTGTATTGATGTCAAAATGTAGATTATTTTTACCCAATTCTCCCCCCACGCTTTTCAACATTTTTTTTTAACAATTGGATTTTTATAAACTTTTCTATTTGTTTAACTATCTCTTTTTATACATTTGAATTTGTATTATCTGTTCACAGTTTGTTTGTTTAGGCTAATAGCACAGATTTAAGCTTTATGTCAAATCCTAGTTTGTATTTTCCCCTGTTTTGGTTTGTGCATTTTGAATGAAAAAATAAATAATTCTGGATCACAATATAATCTCTCAATTCATTTAGTGTGTGAGATTGAGAGGCACAGTAAGTAAAATAACTCTGTATGATAGCACGTAAAATAGTGCTGTATATATTGTATATGTCAAAGTCAACTTTATTGTACATTTTCCATTTGTGCAAAACATATCAATCAATCAAATCAAATGTATTTATATAGCACATTTAAACATGACACTTGTCAACCAAAGTGCTTCACATAGATGCTTGGTTCATACACATACAGCTCATTATAGTAATATTCCACAATTATTACAGTTGGTAGTAATAATGGCACACATACATTCACACCAACGTGCGCATTTGTTGATACATGCAGGACTAGTCTTGAGACAGACGTGTGTGTATCTCCGCTGCCATGTTAGGCGCGTACATACACCCACGGTGTATATGAAAAAAGATATAAGATAAGATGATCCTTTATTAACCCTTGCGGAGCTAATGATGGAGCATCGCCGTCGGTTGTGTGATAGTAAAGGGTTAACCTTCTGTCGTGTGGCAGTGAAAGGATTAATCCCCTTGGGGAAATTCGGGGGGAAAGGGAGGAGCTGCTCTCAGGACGCCAGACTATAGGCAATTGATTGATTGATTGATTGATTGATTGCAAATTGTATTAACAGATTGCAGAATGGGTACAATACACACAATTGTTAAGGGGATGCACAGAAAGACTCAGAAGGAGCTTCTATCCCCAGGCCATCAGGCTGCTAAACGAACAATAATCGCTAAACGAACAATAATCACTATGCAACAACCATCAAATGCACACAGCACACACACCCACACGCACACACTCACTCAAACAAACAACACACTGCAGCACCCACTCTCCACACTTTAGATCACACAAACACACTTACACTTTATATTTATTGATAAAGGATTTGCACTACAACTCGTACACCTACTGTGAATTGTACCTAAACTGCACCTCGTCCATTTATGCCTTGCACTATATAGCATTGTATATTAGTACACTGCACAGTATTGTATATTGTATGGTAACTACGTCTACGAACATTGTACATATGTCTAAACTGAACACTGTGACCTCTTTTTTTACTTCTAATTTTTACTATGTTTTTATTTCATACTTATCTTGTCATGCACAGTCTCTGGAGCGCAACAGTAAGAAGCATTTTGTACAAAAGTATTCTGTACTTCTGTATGACAACTATTAAAGAAACTTGAAACCAGAGAAAGACTTTCGTCTTGTTTACATCAGGGTCCCCTGATAAACACAAAAAGTAAACACATAGGACACAATATACAACACATACAGGACTGCAAGGTATGTACAATATAAACAGAAATTCAAATATATAATGTATATATGTATATTTACCGCATATATATATTTATATCCATATCTGTCTGAATATACCTGCTGCATACAATCTTATATACGTTATACACCTGGATATAAAACATATAACTGTATGATAGCATGCACAATAATGCTATATATAATATATACACATATGTCTGTACATGCATATAATCCTTTTTACTAGGGATGTCTGATATTATCGGCCGATATTGGCATTAAAATGTGATATCGGAAAATATCTATCGGTTTTCAAATTTTCATTTCTATAACCTTTATTTACACAGGCAAGCAAGTAAGAACAAATTCTGATTTTATTTATTGTCAAAAGTATGCATAATGTTGTGTTAATTCCACAACAAGAGATATGTAATGTTAATTACCTGAAATTATTCAGTTTTTGGGGGGGGGAAACCCTGCATATATCGGTATCGGTTGATATCGGTTGATATCGGTATCGGAAATTAAGAGTTGGACTATATCGGTATCGGTAAAAAAGCCAATATCGAGCATCCCTACTTTTTACATATCTGTAGATCTGTCTCTATTCCATGACGCCGGCTCCGCCCCCTCAATGTAATATATATTTTATACCCATGAGTTAATCATCTGTACATTGTATATTACTATTGCACTTTACTGTTACATTTGCACTCTGGTTGGATGCCAAACTTATTTTCGTTGTACTGTACTTGTGCTGCATGATGACAATACATTAGAATCTAAAGTAATATCTTAGGTTAACCTGCTGTCGTGCGGCAGTGAAAGGGCTAACCTGCTGTCGTGTGGCAGTGAAAGGGTTAACCTGCTGTCGCGTGGCAGTGAAAGGGCTAACCTGCTGTCGTGTGGCAGTGAAAGGGCTAACCTGCTGTCGTGTGGCAGTGAAAGAGTTAACCTGCTGTCGTGTGGCAGTGAAAGGATTAACCTGCTGTCGTGTGGCAGTGAAAGGGCTAACCTGTTGTCGTGTGGCAGTGAAAGGGCTAACCTGCTGTCGTGTGGCAGTGAAAGGATTAACCTGCTGTCGTGTGGCAGTGAAAGGGCTAACCTGCTGTCGTGTGGCAGTGAAAGGGCTAACCTGCTGTCGTGTGGCAGTGAAAGGGCTAACCTGTTGTCGTGTGGCAGTGAAAGGGCTAACCTGCTGTCGTGTGGCAGTGAAAGGATTAACCTGCTGTCGTGTGGCAGTGAAAGGGTTAACCTGCTGTCGTGTGGCAGTGAAAGGGTTAACCTGCTGTCGTGTGGCAGTGAAAGGGCTAACCTGCTGTCGTGTGGCAGTGAAAGGGCTAACCTGCTGTCGTGTGGCAGTGGAAGGGTTAACCTGCTGTCGTGTGGCAGTGAAAGGGCTAACCTGCTGTCGTGTGGCAGTGAAAGGGCCTGTAGGTGTATAGCATGGTTTTGAATTAGATGCTCTTCCTCACTGGGAGCCAGTGGAGAGAGACAAGGACGGGGGAGATGTGGTCCCTCAGTCTGGTGCCTGAGACCAACCTAGCAGCAGCATTTTGGACGCGCTGGAGGGGGAAGATGGTTTTGTCCGAGAGACCAGAGTAGAGGGAATTGCAGTAGTCCAGTCATGAGAAAATTAGCATGATGATGACTCAATTCTGCATTGTACCTCACTTACTCATTTTACTCTGTATTGTATATTGACTGAACATTCCTTTACTTAATTTTTTATACTGTATGTAGCACACTCTGAGGGGATCATACAGAAGCATTTCATCATAAAGTATTGTGTATTTTCTATTATGTCAAATAATAAACAAACTTGGAACTTTATGTTAAGGTCGGTGGGGGGAGGGAGGACTTGATTTTTGACATGTATATAGCAGTCGTTAAACCGCTCCAAAAATTGTTTAATTGGAATAATCTTTTTGGAGATCTAAAAATTCGCGCGGGCGATCAGACCGAACAACACTCAGGCGGAGCGACGTCATGTCCGGACAACTCACTCTCGGTCGTGGTGGGTTTATGCAGAGATGATGCAAACATTAATATCTCTTGACGTGTAAGATAAATACTCTCAGGCAACATGCTTGTATCGTCCGATATAATATGGATATGTCTACATTTATACAAATGTAACCGTGGAGGAATTATTTAAGAACAATGTAACGCTATTCAAGTATACTTCCCGACACACCCTCGTCACGTGGCAGCCACCCTCCAATAGGATACGAGCTAAATATCAAAACTCAAAAACACCTAAAAGGGGAAGAGTTGCATATATTTTCTACGAATCTGAATCATATAGACAAAGGACACGAATAACCTTAACCGAACGATCAGCGGGTGACATCAAGTTGACTTTACGATCCAATCTGTCCCTGTTTTTCTGTTCTGTTCTCTCACGTTGCAGATACACAAGGAGCTCTGGCGCCATCAGCTGGACAACCAAGGTAACTGCACTTAGCGTTTGATTGATTGATTGATTGATTGATTGATTGACAACTTTATTAACATATGCAGTATGGGTACAATACAGTACGGCTCAATACACACAATTGTTAAGCGGATGCAGACCAGAGAAAGACTTTCGTCTTGTTTACATCAGGGTCCCCCATTTTCAATTCATCATAACATATATGACATACATGACATACACAGATAGACAGTACTGCTACATCTATACATTTATGACATACCAGATTTGCAAATACAGTACTGTTTGTGATACAAAAAGAGTCCAGAAAAAAAGAGTATATACATTTGGCGTAGAAACAGTACATTGGATTGGGTAGGTGGGGGGGGGGACTGTACATTGTAGGGGGGGGGGGGGGGGGGGTTGGGTAGGAGTGGGGGGGGGGGGGGGTTGGGTAGAAGGGGTGGGTGGGGGACACTGTACAACTATACAAACAAAACTGTACATTAGATTATTGACAAGACCATACTTGGTAATTTACTGTACATTGGAGGGGGTTGTGTTAGGACATTTACAGGGGCCAGTTTCGAATTGCAGTCTCCCGTAGGTGTTTTGTTAGAGTGTTTTTGAAAGTGGGTAGTGATTCACATTCCTTTACAGCCGTGGGTAGGGCGTTCCACATTGATGTGGCATAATTGCAAAACGTGTTTAGTCCCTTGTTTGTGCCAAATCTGGGTTTAACATGATTTGTGGAGCTCCCTCTGGTGTTGTGATCGTGGTATTCACTGATCTTTGGGAAGTATTTTGACATGTACATGGGTACCTTGGTCGTGTAGTGTATCTTGTAGACCAGGCCCATTGCAAGTTGCTGTACTCTGTCGTCTACTCTAAGCCATCCATGATCCTAGGTTGTCAAAGTGGGCAGGGGTGAGGTGGGTTCTAGGAGTAAGGTCAAGCAGTAGTCTGACCAGTTTGTTTTGAGATGTTTGTAATTTTGTTTTTAGCGCCTTTGAGGTGCTTTGGTACCATGAGGTGCAAGCATAGTCGTAGTACCCTTGAATGAGTGCTCCTGCCAGAGTCTTCAGGGTATTCTTGTTTACCAGTGAGGAGATCCGGTACAAGAATCGAGTTCGTTGGTTGACTTTTTTTATTACATTGGATGCCATTTTGTCACAGGAAAGATTTGCCTCTAGGATGGAACCCAGGTAGGTAATATCTTCTTTCCTTGTGACAATATTGTCACCCACTGTAACTGAGAAGCCGTCGGTCTTGCTGAGTTTGTTATTTGAACCGAAGAGAATGGACTCTGTTTTGCCCATGTGTAATGATAGTTTGTTATCAGCGAGCCATATGCAGATTTTTCCTAGTTCTGAGCTGAGGGTTTTTTCAACCTGTAACTTGTTCTTGTCAGAGACCAGCAGGGCTGAGTCGTCCGCAAACAGGAACAAGTTGCAGTCACAAGCTGACGACATGTCATTTGCATAAATTAGGAACAGTAGCGGACGGATTGATTGATTGATTGATTGAAAATGTTATTAACAGATTGCAGAATGGGTACAATACAGTACGGCTCAATACATACAATTGTTAAGCGGATGCAGACCAGAGAAAGACTTTCGTCTTGTTTACATCAGGGTCCCCCATTTTCAATTAATCATAACATATATGACATACATGACATACACAGATAGACAGTACTGCTACATCTATACATTTATGACATACCAGATTTACAAATACAGTACTGTTTTTGATACAAGAGTCTAAAAAAGAGAGTATATACATTTGACGAAGAAACTGTACATTGGAGGAGGTTGGTAGGTAGAAGGTTGGTAGGAGGGGTGGAGAGGGGGGGGGGTTGGGTAGGCGGGTGGGGGGGGGGGGGTAACTGACTGTACATTGGATTATCGACTAAACCTTACTTGGTCCCAAGAAGAGGGTCTTGTGTATTATTGGGTTTAATAGGACATTTATTGTACATTGGAGGGGGTTGCGTTAGGACATTTACAAGGATACTTTCAGCCTTACGGTAAAATAAATCAAGGTTTTGCAAACAGAGAAAAAGTCAGGCAGTTCTCATATGATAACGGTGTGCGATGAATACTGATAAGCTGGATCTAGCTATAGCAGAACCTGAGTCCCTAATATTGTAAAGGAATATTACACTAAATATTGCACAAGGAAGAACATGTGATTTTTCCATAATAGCAGTCAGGAAGATGGTGTTTCATATTAGAGGTGATTGATCATGAAAATGTATGTCAACATGTTACATAATATTCGTGAGAGCTTTTTTGCCAGTATTTTGTGTATTTGCCCACTCACTTTTACGTTCTGATTTGATTAAAAAAGGCACGAGAGCAACTGTGAGTACCAGTATATTATAAACTGTGGGCTCGCTGTATGTAGCATACTATTATATTATTATTTATTACTCTCAGGGGCTCATACAGAAGCATTTCATCATAAAGTATTGTGTATTTATTATGTCATATAATAAACAAACTTGGAACTTTATGTTAAGGTCGGTGGGGGGAGGAAGGACTTGAATTTTGACATGATATGCAGTTGTTAAACCGCTCCAAAAATTGTTAATCGAAAATTTCTACTCCACGCTGATCACGATCTGAAAATTCACGCGAGAGATCGGACCCAACGAACAGCTCTCAGGCGGAGCGACGTCATTTCCAGACAACTCACTCTCGGTCGTGGTGGGTTTATGCAGAGAAGATGCAAAGATTAATATCTCTTAACGTGTAAGATAAATACTCTCAGGCAACATGCCTGTAGCGTCCGATATAATATGGATATGTCTACATTTATACAAATGTAACCGTGTAGGAATTATTTAAGAACAATGTAACGCTATTCAAGTATACTTCCCGACACACCCTCGTCACGTGGCAGCCACCCTCCAATAGGATACGAGCTAAATATCAAAACTCAAAAACACCTAAAAGAGGAAGCGTTGCATATATTTTCTACGAATCTGAATCATATAGACAAAGGACACGAATAACCTTAACCGAACGATCAGCGGGTGACATCACGTTGACTTTACGATCCAATCTGTCCGTTTTTCTGTTCTGTTCTCTCACGTTGCAGATACACAAGGAGCTCTGGCGCCATCCGCTGGACAACCAAGCTAACTGCACTTAGCGTTTAATTGATTGATTGATTGAAAACTTTATTAACAGATTGCAGAATGGGTACAATACAGTACGGCTCAATACACACAATTGTTAAGGGGATGCAGACCAGAGAAAGACTTTCGTCTTGTTTACATCAGGGTCCCCCATTTTCAATTCATCATAACATATATGACATATATGACATACTGATAGACAATACTGCTACATTTATGACATATCAGATTTACAAATACAGTACTGTTTGTGATACAAAAATAGTCTAAAAAAGAGAGTATATACATTTGACGAAGAAGGTGTACATTGGATGAGGTGGGGTGGGGGATGGGGGCTTGGGTAGGTGGGGTGGGGTGGGGGGGGGGGGGGGGGACTGTACATAGGAGGTGGTTGGGTAGGTGGGGTGGGGGGTGGGGGGGGGGGGGGGGTTAATTGTACATTGTATTATCGACGAAACCTTACTTGGTCCCAAGAAGAGGGTCTTGTGTATTATTGGGACATTTATTGTACATTGGAGGGGGTTGGGTTAGGACATTTACAGGGGCCAGTTTCGAATTGCAGTCTCCCGTAGGTGCTCCTTGAGAGTGGTTTTGAAAGTGGGTAGTGATTCACATTCCTTTACAGCTATGGGTAGGGCGTTCCACATTGATGTGGCATAATTGCGAAACGTGTTTAGTCCCTTGTTTGAGCCGAATCTGGGTTTAACATGATTTGTGGAGCTCCCTCTGGTGTTGTGGTCGTGGTATTCACTGACCTTTGGGAAGTATTTTGACATGTACATGGGTACCTTAGTCATGTAGTGTATCTTGTAGACCAGGCCCATTGCAAGTTGCTGTACTCTGTCGTCTACTCTAAGCCATCCTAGGTTGTCAAAGTGGGCAGGGGTGAGGTGGGTTCTAGGAGTAAGGTCAAGCAGTAGTCTGACTGTGATGTTTGTAATTTTGTTTTTAGCGCCTTTGAGGTGCTTTGGTACCATGAGGTGCAAGCAGTCGTAGTACCCTTGAATGAGTGATCCTGCCAGAGTCTTCAGGGTATTCTTGTTTACCAGAGAGGAGATCCGGTACAAGAATCGAGTTCGTTGGTTGACTTTTTTTATTACATTTGTTACAAAGGGTCAGATTAAACCGAATATATATATTTATTGCCTGAGATCCCATGTATAATATCTGCATATCGTTTGATATCCCTTGTATATTCTTTGTACAATATGCACGGAATATCCCTTTAGTCTAGCAGGACAGACCATAATATTTCATTCCTCTATTGGAAGCGACCCCCTGGCGCCAGGTACCGAGTAAAGCCTTGCCCCCTCGAGCTGACTTGAAAGCTGCCGCCGGGACTCGCCCAAACATGCCTGCCTTTCGCCCACGGCTACGAGACCGAGAGGCGACAGAAATGAGATAGGTACTATTTGTTCACGGTACATATATATATGGCGCAAGAAATGTAGAACCCCCTTTTTGCAGTTCCTCTTCAGTTCGCCTTCAGTTCAGTCTGGTTCAGTTACCGAGTAAAGCCTCACCCTATACGCAACGTGTGGTGCAGAGTAGGGCTCGTATCGCCCAAGATAGAATCGTGTTATCCTAATACCTTTGTTCAAGGTACCGTTCGCTATTTACTAGTAAAAGCCTTCATTACGAGTCAAAGACCACGTGAAGGGAGTAATTGTGCGTCTATACAGAGCACTTATAGCCGCGTGCAAATAGGAGAGACCAACGTCAAGTTCAACTCTGAACCACCGCGCACTACAGCGCAACACGGAGGATTTACCCCGCCAGCAGAGCCACCTTCCGGCAAGGATTATTCTTCAGTGCTTTGACTGTGGCGGCTGGAGCAGAACCGTCTGCCCCGCTGCTGCTGTGGGAACTACACATCTACCGTGAGGACCTCCACTCGAGCCCGTCTCTGCCGGAGCAGAGACTCCCCGGCTCTCACCTACACGGCGCGCATCCTGGGACCAGGCTGCCTATCCCTGCCGCTCCAGGGGTGACATCACCCCCGTGAACCATTGACTTGCATAGAGCTTTGGCCCCCTCTGCTGGCTTACAACCGGTAGTACACCCTTTCCCAGAGTACTAGAGATAATTACTTAATATTCACTGTTGACTCGCCTATGCACATTCTATTTGCCTTATAAGCGCAATTGACCAAAGTAATGTAATACCATATCTCTTTTACGTAATAAATATTGTAAACTAGTATTTTGTGTGGAAAACCTGTTATTGTGCGAGTGTCGTCATCTAGAATACCTTTGTACGGTGTTGGCCAGTAATGTACAAGTCGGTAGTGATTCAATGATATCAGTACTTGATTAATACAGTCAGGGAATTGTACCCCTCAGTTACAACATTGGATGCCATTTTGTCACAAAAAAGATTAGCCTCTAGGATGGAACCTAGGTATGTAATTTCATCTTTCCTTGTGACAATATTGTCACCCACTGTAACTGAGAAGCCGTCGGACTTGCTGAGTTTGTTATTTGAACCTAAGAGAATGGACTCTGTTTTACCCAGGTGTAATGATAGTTTGTTGTCAGCGAGCCAGGTGCAGATTTTGCCTAGTTCCGAGCTGAGGGTTTTTTCTGTCACGATCGGGGCCCGAGCCTTCCTCTGCCCCCATCCTGATGCGCCCATCGGGGCCCGAGCCTTCCTCTGCCCCCATCCTGCTGTGCCCATATATGGGCAGCTTCCTGCGGCAGCATTCCCACGCTGCCAGACGAGCATCAATCAGCGCGGCTGTGAGGGATTCCCTCATCAGCAGCCCCTATATCACCTGACGGATCCTGTCGTCCCTCATCGCAGTGTTAAACTGCCTACCTAGGTACGACACCTGAGTCAGAAGACCTGCTAGACACTCTCGTGTAATTATTCCTGTTCTAACATTCCCTCTCTTGTGCCCAGGACCTCCGCTCCAGCTATCTCGTCTGGACCCCTGGAGCTTGACTAGGAGTTCCTGCTCTCACCCTCCGACACAGCCTGTGTCTACCTTCTCCAGTACTGCACAAGGAGTGCGCCTGTCCTGAAGAACGTTCTCCCGTACTGCACATGGAGTGCACCTGTCCTAAAGAACATTCTCCCGTACTGCACAAGGAGTGCACATGTACTAACCCCAAGAACATTCCCTTCCCGTGTGTTGTACATTCCTGTATGTAATTCTATCTGCTTGGGGAAGAACTATTAAAACACCCTAAACCGCTCCATTCTCTCTCCTCCTGTGTTTGCTATTGGGTTCCGCAAACCCCCCTCCTCACATTTTCAACCTGTAACTTGTTCTTGTCAGAGACCAGCAGGGCTGAGTCGTCCGCGAACAGGAACAAGTTGCAGTCACAAGCTGACAACATGTTATTTGCATAAATTAGGAACAGTAGCGGTCCTAGTATGCTTCCTTGTGGAACACCACAGCTCACTGGGAGGGGGGGGGGGTACCGTTTACCTCCACCATCTGTTCTCTCCCCTCCAGGTAGGATTGCATCCAGCTCACTGATAGACTATCAAAACCAATTGCTTTTAGCTTGTCAATCAGAATGGAGTGATTGACAGTGTAATGTCATTTCATTGCAGTCCCCTCGTGTTTACTGGGAATGGGTGAAGACATGCTAATTGCTGGAGGGCTAACGGCTGGTGAACTTGAGAACGGTTATGACTATTTCACTCTTAATAATAAACACTGTTAGGACTATGACTCTTAAGGATAAGAGCTAAATAATAATCACTATTCACTCGCAAATTCCATAGTGATACTAAGCACATTCTATCCAATGACATTGTGGTCGTTTTCAAGTTTATTAATGAATCCTCCTGGGATATGAATATATGCCAAGTATCATCCATCTGTTTATTAACATTACTGTACCTGCTGTAACGGCTAAACACTTGCAGTGCTGTGATTTGATGCCCTTTTGATGGATTTGCATGACATTTGATGTCATGCTGCTGCAGCTTGAGACTCTTAATAATAATAATAATAATAATAATAATAATAATAATAATAATAATAATAATAATAATAATAATAATAATAATAATAATAAATTAAATTTGTACCGCACTTTATATTTGTGACAATCTCAAAGTGCTACAGGAGATAAAGATAAAAAATGAAATAAATAAAACAACCAATGAAATGGAAGAAACATACAGATAAAAAAAAAAAATATATATATATATATATATATATATATATATATATATTTTTTTTTATCTGTATGTTTCTTCCATTTCATTGGTTGTTTTATTTATTTCATTTTTTATCTTATATATAAATAATAATTCAGGCAAATGCCTTGTTAAAAATAAATGTTTTAGGCCCCTTTTAAAAACCTCAACGTACTGTGGTGCTCTCAGATGGTCGGGCACCAATCACAACCAACAGCATTTCACAATGTGTTGTCAATCACAAGTTCAACCAACAACAGCCTAACCCAACCCCCTCCAATGTACAGTAAATGTCCTAACCCTGTAATACACGAGACCCTCTTCTTGGGACCAAGTAAGGTTTCGTCGACGATCCAATGTACAGTTACCCCCAAGTTACAGTACGAACCACAGTGGTTCTTCAGACCAACCAGTGTCATCTGAGGAACTACTGGTGGCTAGGGGCAAAGATACCATCCCAAGTGCCATCCCTATTCCAAACTGTTCCAAAGGACCCCCCCCCCCCCCCTTATGGAACCCCCCCCCCCCCCCCCCCCCCCAAGTCTGGTGAACTTAAGAGAAATTGATATAGAGTCAATGGATAGGAAAAAAGATAGTTTATTCTGTGCACATAGTCTCAGTTCGATACAGAGAGCGGAAGACAATCTGAGAAGTGAGCCACAAGGCCATTGATTGATTGATTGATTGATTGATTGATTGATTGATTGATTGATTGATTGAAACCGTTATTAACAGATTGCAGAATGGGTACAATACAGTACAGCTCAATACACACAATTGTTAAGGGGATGCAGACCAGAGAAAGACTTTCGTCTTGTTTACATCAGGGTCCCCCATTTTCAATTCATCATAACATATATGACATACATGACATACACAGATAGACAGTACTGTTACATCTATACATTTAGATTTATGACATACCAGATTTACAAATACAGTACTGTTTTTGATACAGGAGTCTAAAAAGAGAGTATACATTTGGGGGGGGGGGGTAACTGACTGTACATTGGATTATCGACTCACTAAACCTTACTTGGTCCCAAGAAGAGGGTCTTGTGTATTATTGGGTTTAATAGGACATTTATTGTACATTGGAGGGGGTTGCGTTAGGACATTTACAAGGATACTTTCCAGCCTTACGGTAAAATAAATCAAGGTTTTGCAAACAGGGAAACAGTCAGGCAGTTCTCATATGATAACGGTGTGCGATGAATACTGATAAGCTGGATCTGGCTATAGCAGAACCTGAGTCCCTAATATTGTAAAGGGTAAAGGAATATTACACTAAATATTGCACAAGGAAGAACATGTGATTTTTCCATAATAGCAGTCAGGAAGATGGTGTTTCATATTAGAGGTGATTGATCATGAAAATGTATGTCAACATGTTACATAATATTCGTGACAGCTTTTTATATATTGCCATCATAACATTTGGCTCATAAATTGTTACCATGTGTGGCATATTGGGTATTTTGTGTATTTGCCCACTCACTTTACGTTCTGATTTGATTAAAAAAGGCACGAGAGCAACTGTGGGTACGAGTATATTATAAACTGTGGGCTCGCTGTAGCATACTATTATATTATTATTTATTACTCTCAGGGGCTCATACAGAAGCATGTCATCATAAAGTATTGTGTATTTAATTATGTCATATAATAAACAATTTGGAACTTTATGTTAAGGTCGGTGGGGGGAGGAAGGACATGATTTTTGACATGAATATAGCAGTCGTTAAACCGCTCCAAAAATTGTATAATAGAAAAATTTCTGTTCCACGATCGAAAATTACGCGCGAGACTAGATTTGGAACGAGACTGTTCTCAGGCGGAGCGACGTCATTTCCAGACAACTCACTCTCGGTCGTGGTGGGTTTATGCAGAGATGATGTAAAAATTAATATCTCTTAACGTGTAAGATAAATACTCTCAGGCAACATGCCTGTAGCGTCCGATATAATATGGATATGTCTACATTTATACAAATGTAACCGTGGAGGAATTATTTAAGAACAATGTAACGCTATTCAAGTATACTTCCCGACACACCCTCGTCACGTGGCAGCCACCCTCCAATAGGATACGAGCTAAATATCAAAACTCAAAAACACCTAAAAGAGGAAGAGTTGCATATATTTTCTACGAATCTGAATCATATAGACAAAGGACACGAATAACCTTAACCGAACGATCAGCGGGTGACATCAAGTTGACTTTACGATCCAATCTCTCCCTGTTTTTCTGTTCTGTTCTCTCACGTTGCAGATACACAAGGAGCTCTGGCTCCACCAGCTGGACAATCAAGCTAACTGCACTTAGGGTAGGCGAGGTATTGATTTATTGATTGATTGAAAACTTTATTAATATATTGCAGAATGGGTACAATACAGTACAGCTCAATACACACAATTGTTAAGGGGATGCAGACCAGAGAAAGACTTTCGTCTTGTTTACATCAGGGTCCCCCATTTTCAATTCATCATAACATATATGACATACATGATTGATTGATTGATTGATTGATTGATTGATTGATTGATTGATTGATTGATTGAAAAGTTTATTAACAGATTGCAGAATGGGTACAGTACAGTACAGCTCAATACATACAATTGTTAAGAGGATGCAGACCTGAGAAAGACTTTCGTCTTGTTTCCATCAGGGTCCCCCATTTTCAATTCATCATATGACACACACAACATACAGATAGACAGTACTGCTACATCTATACATTTATGACATACCAGATTTTCAAATACAGTACTGTTTGTGATACTAAAAAAATCCAGAAAAAGAGTGTATATACATTTGACATAGAAACTGTGCATTGGAGGAGGTTGGGTAGGTGGGGTGGGGCTGTACATTGGAGGTGGGGGGGGTGTTGGGTAGGGGGGGACACATTGTACATTGGAATACTGACATACATTTGACATAGAAACTGTACATTGGAGGAGGTTGGGTAGGTGGGGTGGGGTTGGGTGGGGCTGTACATTGGAGGTGGGGGGGGGGGGGGGGGGGGTTGGGTACATTGGAATACTGACAAAGCCATGCTTGGTCTTTATTGTACAACTGGGTTAGGACATTTGTAGGGGCCAGTTTTGAATTGCAGTCTCCCGTAGGTGTTCTTTGAGAGTGTTTTTGATGGTGGGTAGTGATTCACATTCCTTTACAGCTTTGGGTAGGGCATTCCACATTGATGTGGCATAATTGCTAAACGTGTTTAGTCCCTTGTTTGAGCCGAATCTGGGTTTTACATGATTTGTGGAGCTCCCTCTGGTGTTGTGATCGTGGTATTCACTGACCTTTGGGAAGTATTTTGACATGTACATGGGTACCTTGGTCGTGTAGTGTATCTTGTAGACCAGGCCCATTGCAAGTTGCTGTACTCTGTCGTCTACTTTAAGCCATCCTAGGTTGGCAAAGTGTGCAGGGGTGAGGTGGGTTCTAGGAGTCAGGTCAAGCAGTAGTCTGACTAGTTTGTTTTGAGATGTTTGTAATTTGGTTTTTAGTGCCTTTGAGGTGCTTTGGTACCATGAGGTGCAAGCATAGTCGTAGTACCCTTGAATGAGTGCTCCTGCCAGAGTCTTCAGGGTATTCTTGTTTACCAGAGAGGAGATCCGGTACAAGAATCGAGTTCGTTGATTGACTTTTTTTTATTATATTGGATGCCATTTTGTCACAGGAAAGATTAGCCTCTAGGATGGAACCCAGGTAGGTAATTTCATCTTTCCTTGTGACAATATTGTCACCCACTGTAACTGAGAAGCCGTCGGTCTTGCTGAATTTGTTATTTGAACCGAAGAGAATGGACTCTGTTTTGCCCATGTGTAATGATAGTTTGTTGTCGGCGAGCCATATGCAGATTTTGCCTAGTTCCGAGCTGAGGGTTTTTTCAACCTGTAACTTGTTCTTGTCAGAGACCAGCAGGGCTGAGTCGTCCGCAAACAGGAACAAGTTGCAGTCACAAGCTGACGACATGTCATTTGCATAAATTAGGAACAGTAGTGGTCCTAGTATGCTTCCTTGTGGAACACCACAGTTCACTGTGAGGGGGGGGGGGGGGGGGGGTAGGGTACCGTTTACCTCCACCATCTGTTCTCTCCCCTCCAGGTAGGATAGTATCCAGCTCACTGATAAACTATCAAAACCAATTGCTTTTAGCTTGTCAATCAGAATGGTGTGATTGACAGTGTCGAAGGCCTTTTGTAGGCCCAGCATGACCATGCCGCAGTATTTGCCCGCATCCACCTCTTGCTTGATGTGGTCGTTCAAATAGAGAAGGCATGTGTCAGTGGAGTGGGATGTTCTGAAGCCAGATTGGAATTCGTAGATTAGATTTTTTTCCGCAAGGTACTTTTTGACCTGTTCGTATACTATTTTTTCCATGACTTTCGAGATGGATGTAAGGATAGAAACAGGGCGGTAGTTGCCTGGGTCTAATTTGCTGCCCTTTTTGTGCAGGGGTGTTACTCTCGCAATTTTGAAGTCCTTGGGGACGTGTCCCTGTTTTATGGAGAGGTTTATTATGTGTGTGATGACTGGGGTGATGGCGGCTGCTGAGTCTCTGAGGAATTTGGAGGGGATGTTGTCATGGCCAGTGGCCTTGTTCGGTTGGAGGGCGCTCAGTTTATTGAGTACCTCATCTGTAGTTACCATTTCCAGTTTGAAATCGTCTTTGTGGACGCCTAGGTTCTTGTAGTATGCTACTATGTGTTCTACCCCATACTGCCCTGAGTGGGAGGGTAGTTTGTTTACCAGTGTTGTGGCTATGTTTGTGAAGAAAGTGTTTAAGTAATTGGCTACATCCAGTTTGTCTGTGATGAGCGTGTTGTCCGTCTTTATGTTTATGTTTGAGAACCTAGTTTTAAGTTTTTTACTGCAGCCTAGTTGATTATTGAGTAATTTCCAAAGTTCACATGGTTTATTTTTGTTTTCCTCAGTTTTGTCATTGATGACATTTTTTTTGCAGTTTTTATCATGGAGTTTACGTCACTTCTTAGTCTGTTTCTTACTAAAAGAGAGTACATACATTTGACGAAGAAACTGTACATTGGATGAGGTGGGGTGGGGGGGGTTGGGTAGGTGGGGCGGGTGGGGGGGGGACTGTACATAGGAGGTGGTTGGGTGGGTGGGGTGGGGGGGGGGTAATTGTACATTGTATTATCGACGAAACCTTACTTGGTCCCAAGAAGTTTCAAGTTTCTTTAATAGTTGTCATACAGAAGTACAGAATACTTTTATACAAAATGCTTCTTACTGTTGCGCTCCAGAGACTGTGCAAGACAAGATAAGTATGAAATAAAATAACATAGTAAAATTAGAAGTAAAAAGAATGGGGTCACAGTGTTCAGTTTAGACATATGTACAATGTTCGATGCAGAATAGACGTAGTTACCATACAATATACAATACTGTGCAGTGTACTAATATACAATACTATATAGTGCAAGGCAGAAATGGAGAAATGGGACGAGGTGCAATTTAGGTACAATTCACAGTAGGTGTACGAGTTGTAGTGCAAATCCTTTATCAATAAATATAAAGTGTAAGTGTGTTTGTGTGATCTAAAGTGTGGAGAGTGGGTGCTGCAGTGTGTTGTTTGTTTGAGTGAGTGTGTGCGTGTGGGTGTGTGTGCTGTGTGCATTTGATGGTTGTTGCATAGTGATTATTGTTCGTTTAGCAGCCTGACCGGAGTGTTGAATGTCCCGTGACTAAGACGGGGAGGACGTGACCCTCTTTGCGCCGCCCCTGTGCCTCAAATAGATCCGCTATCAACTCTATCTTTAATCTTTCAAAATGTTCAGTTGCTATCGCTATTTACTCTATCTTTAATTTTTCAAAATGTACAGTTGCTATTGCATGCACTCATCTGTGTTTCACCACACACATGAGTGCATGCTTACCAACTGTCCGTCTGCAACACTACTATCACCAACATCTAAGAAGGGAGATCCCCCCTTGAATGGCCCTTCTAAGGTTTCTCTCCTCCACACCGCCTGTGGAGCTTTTTTCCCTATTGTTAGGTTTTAGTGAGTTTTTCCTTACCTTCGCGTGGGGTATGTCTGGGAGTGCTTGCATTCTTTCATTTATTTGCATTCATCTAAAAAATGTTTGGACCCTATTGTGTTCTTGTTCTGTTCTTGACTTATTGTTATGTTGTCTTCTTGACTTGTTTAAAGAAGACCTGTACGGCCCATGGGGACATTAACGTGTGTTGTCGGGCCCTATAAATAAATTTGATTTGATTTGATTTGATGGCCTGAAGAGCGTCTTGTGTATTATTGGGACATTTATTGTACATTGGAGGGGGTTGGGTTAGGACATTTACAGGGGCCAGTTTCGAATTGCAGTCTCCCGTAGGTGCTCCTTGAGAGTGGTTTTGAAAGTGGGTAGTGATTCACATTCCTTTACAGCTGTGGGTAGGGCGTTCGACATTGATGTGGCATAATTGCTAAACGTGTTTAGTCCCTTGTTTGAGCCGAATCTGGGTTTAACATGATTTGTGGAACTCCCTCTGGTGTTGTGGTCGTGGTATTCACTGACCTTTGGGAAGTATTTTGACATGTACATGGGTACCTTAGTCATGTAGTGTATCTTGTAGACCAGGCCCATTGCAAGTTGCTGTACTCTGTCGTCTTCTCTAAGCCATCCTAGGTTGTCAAAGTGTGCAGGGGAGAGGTGGGTTCTAGGAGTAAGGTCAAGCAGTAGTCTGACCAGTTTGTTTTGAGATGTTTGTAATTTTGTTTTTAGCGCCTTTGAGGTGCTTTGGTACCATGAGGTGCAAGCATAGTCGTAGTACCCTTGAATGAGTGATCCTGCCAGAGTCTTCAGGGTATTCTTGTTTACCAGAGAGGAGATCCGGTACAAGAATCGAGTTCGTTGGTTGACTTTTTTTATTACATTGGATGCCATTTTGTCACAGGAAAGATTAGCCTCTAGGATGGAACCTAGGTATGTAATTTCATCTTTCCTTGTGACAATATTGTCACCCACTGTAACTGAGAAGCCGTCGGCCTTGCTGAGTTTGTTATTTGAACCAAAGAGAATGGACTCTGTTTTGCCCATGTGTAATGATAGTTTGTTGTCAGCGAGCCAGGTGCAGATTTTGCCTAGTTCCGAGCTGAGGGTTATTTCTGGCACGATCGGGGTCCGAGCCTTCCTCTGCCCCTATCCTGCTGCACCCATCGGGGCCCGAGCCTTCCACTGCCCCCATCCTGCTGCGCCCATATATGGGCAGCTTCCTGCGGCAGCATTCCCACGCTGCCAGACGAGCATCAATCAGCACGGCTGTGAGGGATTCCCTCATCAGCAGCCCCTATATCACCTGACGGATCCTGTCGTCCCTCGTCGCACTGTTAAACTGCCTACCTAGGTACGACACCTGAGTCAGAAGACCTGCTAGACACTCTCGTGTAATTATTCCTGTTCTAACATTCCCTCTCTTGTGCCCAGGACCTCCGCTCCAGCTATCCCGTCTGGACCCCTGGAGCTTGACTAGGAGTTCCTGCTCTCACCCTCCGACACAGCCTGTGTCTACCTTCTCCAGTACTGCACAAGGAGTGCGCCTGCCCTGAAGAACGTTCTCCCGTACTGCACAAGGAGTGCACATGTACTAACCCCAAGAACATTCCCTTCCCGTGTGTTGTACATTCCTGTATGTAATTCTATCTGCTTGGGGAAGAACTATTAAAACACCCTAAACCGCTCCATTCTCTCTCCTCCTGTGTTTGCTATTGGGTTCCGCAAACCCCCCTCCTCACATTTTCAACCTGTAACTTGTTCTTGTCAGAGACCAGCAGGGCTGAGTCGTCCGCGAACAGGAACAAGTTGCAGTCACAAGCTGACAACATGTTATTTGCATAAATTAGGAACAGTAGCGGTCCTAGTATGCTTCCTTGTGGAACACCACAGCTCACCCGGCGCCATGGGCGGGCATTGGGGGGCCGGGCCCGCCCACTGAGTCAGCTGTGCCCACCCTGGTAAAAAAAAATGTTTGGTCAATCAAAGTCGACTATCCAAATCCTTAGTCGGGGACAGCCCTAGTGGGCACTGATGTCAACAACAACACTACTGAAGCTAGCACGGCACTCTGTGAGAATTCGTTTTCTACCCTCAAGAACATCTTTACAGAACATCGCCTTAGTATGCTTCATCGACGCAAGGCCAATTTAATTCAGTTGGCATTTGAGAAGGACTTAACAAAAAAGTTCAGGAATGAGTGGAGGGGCAGTGTTTTAAGAAGATTTCACTCTGTCCCCAAACGCCGCTTGCCGCTCTACTAATGATGGTGAGTAGCCTGTGGAGGAATTTTGTTTGCTTTTTTATGCACCTTATTTTTGTCAGTTCAGTTCAGTTCATCAGTGAATTCAGAAGTGTTGAATAAATGGAGACTTTTCAAAGATATAGAATAGAATAGAAATGTATTATCCTGAGGGAAATTTGACACTCCAAATCACTCAACATTAAACATTTAGACAGAACAAGTCACGAATAAGAATAACAAAACAAATGGCCTAAGAATAGAATAAAATGAAATAGAATAAAAATAGAATAAAAGATACAGTAAATAAATACAGTAAAAATATACTGAAGTCTACAGTAGGTGTAATATTGCACAGTGCTGTTTAAAAAGTAAGAGTGCAGGAAGATGGTAACTGTCACTCTGTGCTCAGTGATGCAGTGAGGCACAGTGATGCATTGTATAGTCTGATGGCTGTCGGAATGAAGGACTTCCTGTGCCGTTCAGTGCTGCATTTAGGTAGTGTGAGCCTATAACAATACATGCTCCTTCTGTCAGCCAAGTCTGTGTATAGTGGGTGGGAGGGGTTTTCCCTGATGGCCTGGAGCTTAGCAAGGTTCCTCCTCTCCGCCACCCTCGCTAGAGTCCAGCTCCACCCCAACCACGCTACTGGCCTTCCTGACCATCTTATCCAGCCTGTCTGTGTCCCCTGCTCTCAGTCCGCTGCCACAGCAGGTCTGTTATATATATCCGTTCAGTCTGTTTTTGTATAAGTGAATGTTCTTAAGATAGAGAGATTTTTTTTTTCTTTTTAGTTCAGCACCGTGGGCAGCGCCAAGCAAGCCACAGCGCCGTTGTCCCAGCTGAAACGTATAAAAGGGAACCTGTGTTGAAAAACCATTGTGCCCCCCCGAGAACATTTTATGCCCCCCCACTAATTTGTTTCTGCAGCCTGGTCTGCCGGGGGGGGGGGGGCAGGGTACCGTTTACCTCCACCATCTGCTCTCTCCCCTCCAGGTAAGATTGCATCCAGCTCACTGATAGACTATCAAAACCAATTGCTTTTAGCTTGTCAATCAGAATGGAGTGATTGACAGTGTAATGTAATTTCATTACAGTCCCCTCGTGTTCATACTGGGAATGGGTGAAGACATGCCAATTGCTGGAGGGCTAATGGCTGGTGAACTTGAGAACGGTTATGACTATTTCATTTTTTTTTTTTTTTTTATTGATCTTTCCCCCCCCCCTCCTTTTTCCTCCGATTTTCTCCCATCCCAATGTTAGTCGTTATGCCAATTCCTAATCCCCTTCCTGGTCGCTGCGCACTTACCCCCCACAGTCGGTCTGGGAGAGTGGAGGCTATCACGTGCTTCCTCCAACACACATCTAGCCAATCAACCGCTTCTTTTCACCTGGCAGCGCGGACTCTCACTGAGAGGGTGTAATGTGTGGAAGGATCACACTACCCCCCTTAGATCCTATCCGCGCTGAGCAGGCGCCCCGACCGAACTGTAGGAGTCGCTGTTTACAACGACCCGGACCCACCACGCCAGCTTTCCCACCCTCTAATACTGCCAATTGTATTAGTGTGAACGGCCAGCCAAGCTGGTGACAACCCCGGGAGCTGGATTCCAACAGGAGGATTCGAACAGGCGAATCCAGCTTCTCCGGCGTTGGTGACGAACGCAATCTCCGCTACGCCACCTGACCGCCTTGACTATTTCACTCTTAATAATAAACACTGTTAGGACTATGACTCTTAAGGATAAGAGCTAAATAATAATCACTATTCACTCGCAAATTCCATAGTGATACTAAGCACATTCTATCCAATGACATTGTGGTCGTTTTCAAGTTTATTAATGAATCCTCCTGGGATATTCACTATGTCAAGTATCATCCATCTGTTTATTAACATTACTGTACCTGCTGTAACGGCTAAACACTTGCAGTGCTGTGATTTGATGCCCTTTTGATGGATTTGCATGACATTTGATGTCATGCTGCTGCAGCTTGAGACCTGCAAAACCACTCTTAATAATAATAATAATAATAATTATAATAATAAATTAAATTTGTACCGCACTTTATATTTGTGACAATCTCAAAGTGCTACAGGAGATAAAGATAAAAAATGAAATGAATAAAAACAATTAAAATAAATAAAACAACCAATGAAATGGAAGAAACATACAGATAAATATATATATGGAACCCCCCGCCCCCCAAGTCTGGTGAACTTAAGAGAAATTGATATAGAGTCAATGGATAGGAAAAAAGATAGTTTATTCTGTGCACATAGTCTCAGTTCGATACAGAGAGCGGAAGACAATCTGAGAAGTGAGCCACGAGGCCATTGATTGATTGATTGATTGATTGATTGATTGAAAAAGTTATTAACAGATTGCAGAATGGGTACAATACAGTACGGCTCAATACACACAATTGTTAAGCGGATGCAGACCAGAGAAAAACGTTTGTCTTGTTTACATCAGGGTCCCCCATTTTCAATTAATCATAACATATATGACATACAGATAGACAGTACTGCTACATCTATACATTTATGACATACCAGATTTACAAATACAGTACTCTTTTTGATACAAGAGTCTAAAAAGAGTATACATTTGGGGGGGGGGGGGGGGGTAACTGACTGTACATTGGATTATCGACTAAACCTTACTTGATCCCAAGAAGAGGGTCTTGTGTATTATTGGGTTAGGACATTTATTGTACATTGGAGGGGGTTGCGTTAGGACATTTACAAGGAAACTTTCAGCCTTACGGTAAAATAAATCAAGGTTTTGCAAACAGAGAAAAAGTCAGGCAGTTCTCATATGATAACGGTGTGCGATGAATACTGATAAGCTGGATCTGGCTATAGCAGAACCTGAGTCCCTAATATTTTAAAGGGTAAAGGAATATTACACTAAATATTGCACAAGGAAGAACATGTGATTTTTCCATAATAGCAGTCAGGAAGATGGTGTTTCATATTAGAGGTGATTGATCATGAAAATGTATGTCAACATGTTACATAATATTCGTGACAGCTTTTTATATATTGCCATCATAACATTTGGCTCATAAATTGTTACCATGTGTGGCATATTGGGTATTTTGTGTATTTGCCCACTCACTTTACGTTCTGATTTGATTAAAAAAGGCACGAGAGCAACTGTGGGTACGAGTATATTATAAACTGTGGGCATACTATTATTTATTACTCTCAGGGGCTCATACAGAAGCATTTCATCATAAAGTATTGTGTATTTTATTATGTCAAATAATAAACAAACTTGGAACTTTGTGTTAAGGTCGGTGGGGGGAGGAAGGACTTGATTTTTGACATGTATATAGCAGTCGTTAAACCGCTCCAAAAATTGTTTAATTGGAATAATCTTTTTGGAGATCTAAAAATACGCGCGGGCGATCAGACCGAACAGCTCCCAGGCGGAGCGACGTCATTTCCAGACAACTCACTCTCGGTCGTGGTGGGTTTATGCAGAGATGATGCAAAAATGTATATCTCTTAACGTGTAAGATAAATACTCTTAGGCAACATGCCTGTAGCGTCCGATATAATATGGATATGTCTACATTTATACAAATGTAACCGTGGAGGAATTATTTAAGAACAATGTAACGCTATTCAAGTATACTTCCCGACACACCCTCGTCACGTGGCAGCCACCCTCCAATAGGATACGAGCTAAATATCAAACTCAAATACACCTAAAAGAGGAAGCGTTGCATATATTTTCTACGAATCTGAATCATATAGACAAAGGAAAGGACACGAATAACGTCAACCGAACGATCAGCGGGTGACATCAAGTTGACTTTACGATCCAATCTGTGCCTGTTTTTCTGTTCTGTTCTCTCACGTTGGAGATACACAAGGAGCTCTATCGCCATCGGCTGGACAACCAAGCTAACTGCACTTAGGGTAGGCGAGGTATTGATTTATTGATTGATTGATTGATTGATTGATTGATTGATTGATTGATTGATTGATTGAAAACTTTATTAATATATTGCAGAATGGGTACAATACAGTACAGCTCAATACACACAATTGTTAAGGGGATGCAGACCAGAGAAATACTTTCGTCTTGTTTACATCAGGGTCCCCCATTTTCAATTCATCATAACATATAATGACATACATGACATACAGATACAGTACTGCTACATCTAGACATGTATGACATACCAGATTTATAAATACAGTACTGTTTGTGATACAAAAAGAGTTAAAAAAAGAGAGTATATACATTTGACGAAGAAACTGTACATTGGATGAGGTGGGGTGGGGGGGGGGGGGTTTGGGTAGTTGGGGCGGGTGGGGGGGGGGGGGACTGTACATAGGAGGTGGTTGGGTGGGTGGGGTGGGGGGGGGGGTAATTGTACATTGGATTATCGACGAAACCTTACTTCGTCCCAAGAAGAGGGTCTCGTGCATTATTGGGACATTTACTGTACATTGGAGGGGGTTGTGTTAGGACATTTACAGGGGCCAGTTTCGAATTGCAGTCTCCCGTAGGTGCTCCTTGAGAGTGGTTTTGAAAGTGGGTAGTGATTCACATTCCTTTACAGCTGCGGGTAGGGCATTCCACATTGATGTGGCATAATTGCAAAACGTGTTTAGTCCCTTGTTTGAGCAGAATCTGGGTTTAACATGATTTGTGGAACTCCCTCTGAATGAATGAATGAATGAAAACTTTATTTAACAGATTGCAGAATGGGTACAATACAGTACGGCTCAATACATACAATTGTTAAGGGGATGCAGACCAGAGAAAGACGTTTGTCTTGTTTCCATCAGGGTCCCCCATTTTCAATTCATATAGACATTTATGACATACACAACATACATGACATTTCTCTGGTGTTGTGGTCGTGGTATTCACTGACCTTTGGGAAGTATTTTGACATGTACATGGGTACCTTAGTCGTGTAGTGTATCTTGTAGACCAGGCCCATTGCAAGTTGCTGTACTCTGTCGTCTACTCTAAGCCATCCTAGGTTGTCAAAGTGGGCAGGGGTGAGGTGGGTTCTAGGAGTAAGGTCAAGCAGTAGTCTGACCAGTTTGTTTTGTGATGTTTTTAGCGCCTTTGAGGTGCTTTGGTACCATGAGGTGCAAGCATAGTAGTAGTACCCTTGAATGAGTGCTCCTGCCAGAGTCTTCAGGGTATTCTTGTTTACCAGAGAGGAGATCCGGTACAAGAATCTAGTTCGTTGGATTACATTGGATGCCATTTTGTCACAGGAAAGATTAGCCTCTAGGATGGAACCTGGGTGTAGAAGCAGAAATAATTTAATTTAATAAAAAAATTCCTTGTGACAATATTGTCACCCACTGTAACTGAGAAGCCGTCTCCCTTGCTGAGTTTGTTATTTGAACCGAAGAGAATGGACTCTGTTTTACCCAGGTGTAATAAGTTTGTTATCAGCGAGCCAGGTGCAGATTCTGCCGAGTTCTGAGCTGAGTTTTTTTTATTTTTTTTTATCTACCTTTTCTCCCATTTTCAATTTTTTCTCCCATCCCGATTTCGTATTGTCCAATTCTACCCTCCCCTGTCTCGAACGCTGTTAGGCCATGCCTCCCACAGGTCGGCTGCAATGTGGACCAAGCCTTGCATCACGTGTCCCCTCCGGTACACGAGGAGGCAGTTGTCACATCTTTTCATCTGTACAGCGTGATCTCTCAGCGGCGAGGGTCTGCGTGGGAGGGACACGCCGCCCTCGTTGCTTCCTGATTCTACTGCCCAGGCGCACCAACCGACCTGTAGGAGTCGCTGTCCACAACATCCGATCCCCACCCGCCAGCTTCCCACCCCCTAATACTGCCAATTGTATTAGTGTGAACGACCAGCCAAGCTGGTAGCAATGCCGAGAGCTGGGCTCGAACCCAGCATCTCCTGCATGAGCTGAGGGTTTTTTCAACCTGTAACTTGTTCTTGTCAGAGACCAGCAGGGCTGAGTCGTCTGTGAACAGGAACAAGTTGCAGTCACAAGCTGACAACATGTTATTTGCATAAATTACGAACAGTAGCGGTCCTAGTATGATTCCTTGTGGAACACCACAGCTCACTGGGAGGGGGGGGGATAGGGTACCGTTTACCTCCACCATCTGTTCCAAGTCAGTCAGAAGATCCTTAAGAACTTCTACTCATGTACAATAGAGAGCATCCTGACTGGCAACATCACCTCCTGGTTTGGGAATAGCACTGCACAAGACCGAAGCAGACTACAAAGAGTGACACGTTCAGCCGAACGCACAATTGGAGGGGGGCTCCCCACCCTCCAGAACATTTACAACAAGCGTTGCAAGGGCAAGGCTAAGAGAATCATTAAAGACTCCAGTCACCCGAACAACTGCCTCTTTGAACTGCTGCGGTCAGGCAAGCGATACCGGAGTCTCAAGGCGAGCACAGAAAGACTCAGAAGAAGCTTCTATCCCCAGGCCATCAGGCTGCTAAACGAACAATGAACACTACACAACAACCATCAAACGCAAATAGCACACACATCCACACGCACACACTCACTTTAAACAACACACTGTAGCACCCACTCCACACACTTTATAGCACACACCCACTTTAAACAAACACACTGTAGCACCCACTCCCCACACTTTATATTTATTGATGAAGGATTGCACTACAACTCGTACACCTTACTGTAAATTGTACCTAAATTGTACCTCATCCCATTTCTGCTTTGCACTATATAGTACTGTACATTAGTACACTGCATAGTATTGTATATTATATGGTAACTCAGTTACGTCTATTCTGCATCGAACATTGTACATATGTCTATACTGAACACTGTGACCTCTTTTTCTACTTCTAAATTACATGCTATACTATGTTATTTGATACTATCTTGTCTAGCACAGTCTCTGGAGCGTAACAGTAAGAAGCATTTTGTATGAAAGTATTCTGTACTTCTGTATGACAACTATTAAAGAAACTTGAAACTTGAAACTTGTTCTCTCCCCTCCAGGTAGGATTGCATTCAGCTCTCTGATAGACTATCAAAACCAATTGCTTTTAGCTTGTCAATCAGAATGGAGTGATTGACAGTGTAATGTAATTTCATTGCAGTCCTCTCGTCGTGTTCATACTGGGAATGGGTGAAGACATGCCAATTGCTGGAGGGCTAACGGCTGGTGAACTTGAGAACGGTTATGACTATTTCACTCTTAATAATAAAGACTGTTCGAATACAGCTGTGGTGCTTCCGGGTTGGCCGACCGTCCATACTAACACAATTGGCAGTGTTAGCGGGTGGGAAACCTGGCGAGGGTGGGTCCTGGTCGTTGTAAACAGCGACTCCTACAGTTCAGTCGGGGTGCCTGCACAGCAAGGGAAGGATCTAGGAGAGGTAGTGTGACCTTCCACACGTTACACTCTCCCAGTGAGAGTCCGCGCTGCCAGGGGAAAAGAAGCGGTGGGCTGGGTACACATGTGTCAGAGGAAGCATGTGATAGTCTCCGCCCTCCCGGACCGACGATAGGGGATAGAGTGCGCAACGACCAGGTAGGGGGATTGGGAATTGGCATAACGACTAATATTGGGATAAGAAAAATAAAATAAAAATAAAAATAATAATAATAATAATAATAATAATAATAATAATAATAATAATAATAATAATAATAATAATAATAATAATAATAATAATAATAATAATAATAATAATAATAATAATAATAAAGACTGTTAGGACTATGACTCTTAAGGATAAGAGCTAAATAATAATCACTATTCACTGGCAAATTCCATAGTGATACTAGGCACATTCTATCCAATGACATTGTGGTCGTTTTCAAGTTTATTAATGAATCCTCCTGGGATATTCACTATGTCAAGTATCATCCATCTGTTTATTAACATTACTGTACCTGGTGTAACGGCTAAACACTTGCAGTGCTGTGATTTGATGCCATTTTGATGGATTTGCATGACATTTGATGTCATGCTGCTGCAGCTTGAGACCTGCAAAACCACTCTTAATAATAATAACCTACGCGGCCGACCCGGGTTTGATCCCAGCTCCCGTCGTTATTTGTCGCATGTCTCCCCCACCTCTCCTCCCGTTCGCCCTCTCCTCTGTCGGTCCTGCGTGACCAATAAAGCTGTAAAAATGCTAAAAAAAATAATAATTTGTACCACACTTTATATTTGTGACAATCTCAAAGTGCTACAGGAGATAAAGATAAAAAATTAAATGAATAAAAACAATTAAAATGAATAAAACAACCAATGAAATGGAAGAAACATACAGATTAAAAAAAAAATATATATATATATATATATAAAAATAATAATTCAGGCAAATGCCTTGTTAAAAATAAATGTTTTAGGCCCCTTTTAAAAACCTCAACGGACTGTGGTGCTCTCAGATGGTCGGGCACCAATCACAACCAACAGCATTTCACAATGTGTTGTCAATCACAAGTTCAACCAACAACAGCCTAACCCAACCCCCTCCAATGTACAGTAAATGTCCTGACCCAGTAATACACGATACCCTCTTCTTGGGACCAAGTAAGGTTTAGTTTAGTTGATAATCCAATGTACAGTATCTGCAGAAAAAAAGGTACGACTACAGTTAGGGTCATTCTTGACCCCGGCAAGGTAAAACTATACTATAAAAATACTAAATATAAATAAGTAAAATAGTAATAAATATACTAAACTTTTTTTCAGAAGTTATATTCTAATATTGTTCTATTATTATAGTCAGAAAACATTATTATCTATGGGTTTCACATTTAGTACATTATGATTGAACAACCTCATTTTCATCTTAAAAATAAGGTACTACATGATGTGTCTCGGGGGCCATAAAATCTAATTACAATGGGATTATATGGTTATGAATGCATATAATGTTAGTTAGAATGTAGTATTAACTATATTGAGTGATACTCGTTTGTTTTTAGTAGTCAGGACTCAGGACTGAGTTAGACGGACCCCGGGTCAACACTGACCCGCTAACAACGGTCAGTGGTGCCAATTCCTAACACTAAACACAACATGAGGGTTAAGGTCAGTGGGGGGAGGAAGGACCTGATTTTTGACATGTATATAGCAGTCGTTAAACCGCTCCAAAAATTGTTTAATTGGATTAATCTTTTTGCAGATTTAAAAAATTCGCGCGGGCGATCAGACCGAACAGCTCTCAGGCGGAGCGACGTCATGTCCAGACAACTCACTCTCGGTCGTGGTGGGTTTATGCAGAGATGATGCAAAAATTTATATCTCTTAACGTGTAAGATAAATACTCTCAGGCAACATGCCTGTAGCGTCCGATATAATATGGATATGTCTACATTTATACAAATGTAACCGTGAAGGAATTATTTAAGAACAATGTAACGCTATTCAAGTCATACTTCCCGACACACCCTCGTCACGTGGCAGCCACCCTCCAATAGGATACGAGCTAAATATCAAAACTCAAAAACACCTAAAAGAGGAAGCGTTGCATATATTTTCTACGAATCTGAATCATATAGACAAAGGAAACGAATAACGTCAACCGAACGATAAGCGGGTGACATCAAATTGACTTTACGATCCAATCTGTCCCT
This sequence comes from Notolepis coatsorum, assembly GCF_963971535.1. Lineage (NCBI taxonomy): Eukaryota > Metazoa > Chordata > Actinopteri > Aulopiformes > Paralepididae > Notolepis > Notolepis coatsorum. The sequence continues at coordinate 3,849,325 of NC_140178.1, forward strand.
GTTTTTCTGTTCTGTTCTCTCACGTTGCAGATACACAAGGAGCTCTGGCGCCATCAGCTGGACAACCAAGCTAACTGCACTTAGGGTAGGCGAGGTATTGATTGATTGATTGATTGATTGATTGATTGATTGATTGATTGATTGATTGATTGAAAATGTTATTAACAGATTGCAGAATGGGTACAATACAGTACGGCTCAATACACACAATTGTTAAGGGAATGCAGACCAGAGAAACACTTTCGTCTTGTTTACATCAGGGTCCACCATTTTCAATTCAGCATAACATATGACATACAGATAGACAGTACTGCTACATCTATACATTTATGACATACCAGATTTACAAATACAGTACTGTTTGTGATACAAAACGAGAAAAAAAAGAGAGAGTATATACATTTGACGAAGAAACTGTACATTGGAGGAGGTTGGGTAGGTGGGGTGGGGGGGTTAGGTGGGGAAAACATGTAATTTCATTGCAGTCCCCTCGTGTTCATACTGGGGATGGGTGAAGACCTGGAAATTGCTGGAGGGCTGGGGAACGGTTATTATGACTATTTCACTCTTAATAATAAACACTGTTTATTAGGACTAGGACTATGCCTCTTAATAAACACTGTTAGGACACTGTTATTAATTTACCCAAGGGGATTAATAAAGGAACACTTGACTTCTTTTCATTTAATTTATTGGCTAATTCATGTACAGAAAATAAACACTGACAATTCATAAAACGTTGAACTGTTGCTCATTTGAAGGTGTGACTATCTGGTCTGTCCTGCACGAGGACCAGGCCTCCCTCAAGTCCATCATTTGCAAACGCGCTTGCAAGGCCATATTTTAACATGATTACAACTTCTGATCTAATTGTATTGCTTATATCTATGAACGGTGCTCTGCCTGAGTCAGCCCATCGTTCACACCAAACCTGAGGGGGAGGGGGCAGGGAGCTGTGTCTGTTCCATCCTGTCCTATCCAACCACTACACTACAGTAAAATACTTATGCACAAAAGTCATTGCATGCAGCACTGCAGAATGTGAAAGGGAATTCAGCGCCATGAATCAAATGATCACCAATAATTTTCAAGTAAACACAAGTTCTCTGATTATTTTAAGTTTGCTTTTGTGTTTGTGCACAATTTATTTAATTGAATTAACTTAAACTAGAAAAAGTAAAAACAAACTAAATTAACAATGTAACTACAATTACATTTAAAACATTGTTTGTTTTCCCACCATATCTGTGAGACAATATAATTTCTTTATATATTGAAGGCTACACGCGAGGGAACATTTATGTGCGAGGTCAATAAAACGCGTGCAACCAGAGTTGAAATCACCAACGCGTGCCTAACCTTCTGTGTATCGTTGTCGCCTACCCAACCCCCCCCCCACCCAACCACCTCCAATGTACAGTTCCCCCCCCACCCCACCTACCTAACCCCCCCCCACCTACCAACCCCCTCCAATGTATAGTTTCTACGTCAAATGTATATACTCTCTTTTTTAGACTATTTTTGTATCACAAACAGTACTGTATTTGTAAATCTGGTATGTCATAAATGTATAGATGTAGCAGTACTGTCTATCTGTATGTCGTGTATGTCATAATATTATGTTAAGATGATGAATTGAAAATGGGGGACCCTGATGTAAACAAGACGAAAGTCTTTCTCTGGTCTGCATCCCCTTATGTATTGAGCTGTACTGTATTAATTTGTACCCATTCTGCAATCTGTTAATAAAGTTTTCAATCAATCAATCAATCAAAGGGGTTAACCGTTTGGTAGTGCGGCAGTGAAAGAGTTAAAGGTAGGCCACTGCACTTCCGCGTTACATGGAGCTCGTGAGGGAGCTCCCTGGGCAATCCGCAGCACGCGCCAGTTACTTGTGGAGTAGGTGCAGGAAATATTGGTCTCCCCGTGTTCAGACGTACTAACAAGTATAGTTTAGTTTAGTTTATTTATTTAGCACATTATTAAAAATAAAAAACAGTGCTAGGAGGGAATGAAGGCAGCCCAAAGGGCTTGTACAAAGTTCCACTCCCATCCCATTGTCCATAAACAATATGAACGAAATACATGTAAACATGGTCTAGAAAATAAACTACAAAACAGAATCAGAGACATAAGGCAGACACTATAGCGAAAACATGGAAGATTGACACGAGTCAATGACAAGAACAATTTTTTTTGTTTAGTACAAGAGGGCAAAGGATAGGAGAATAACATACTAACAGTATATACTGAGGAAAAAGAAACAAGCAGCCGTACAGTAGATGTAACACACAGTGATGCACAAATACAAAAAAAAATACATTCATTCATTTTACCCCCCCCCCCTCTCTAACATATACCCCCCCCCCCCCCCCCCACGCGAGCCCTCCCAAGAGCTCAAAATATCGGAAGTGTCTATGGCACTGTAGTTAGTTAACATTTGTTGGTCATCATTATTATCCCATAACGGGTCCGTCTAGTGAGTAATCTCAAGTGTTAGATAACAGAAATACAAGACGTCTGACACGACGGTCAATAGTTATCATTGACAGAAGAGAGAAGGTCTCAATTTCAAAAGGCACGGACGGGGTTCGAACCCGCGATCTTCGGTTTACGAGACCGACGCCTTACCACTTGGCCACCGCGCCTGCGCATATATGTTAAGTAAAACGATTTATAACGGCGGCTTTCACAAGAATTACTTGTTTTTTTGTGAGTTATTAGTTGTTATTATGTGTTCATTGGAACGACGGACGGACACGTCTAAACACTTCATCCTTCTTCTTCCTCGCCGCGCGACCAAACTCACAGGAGGCAGGCAGCTGAGATTGATGCTGCATCTCTGTGGTTTGGCCACCAGAGGGGGCTGTTAGCTGCATCTCTGTGGTTTGGCCACCAGAGGGGGCTGTTAGCTGCATCTCTGTGGTTTGGCCGCCAGAGGGGGCTGTTAGCTGCATCTCCATAGTTTGGCCACCAGGGGGGGCTGTTAGCTACATTTCTTTTTGTAAATGTAACCTAGGCCTCCTTTTACAATCTCTGCTATTGATAAGGGTCGACTCGCCTATTGGTGAACAGAAAATGCAGAAACCAGAGAAGAGAACTATATGACTCTAACCTATATCTCCAGAGCAAGTCCATGGAGAGACTAATTTAATTGCATAATTACAACCCGGCCATGGTAATAAACCTGACTGTTTTAGACCATAGGAATAACATGTATGTATTATTTGATTCAATGCAGAACAAATAGAAATTATTGGGCTGTTTTGCTGCCTTTTCTGTAAATGTGTAAAAAAAATGTATTTGGCACTTAAGGACATATTAAATATTAGATCCATACCTACATTTCTAGACCCTAATCTTCCCTTGTAGGGAAAACGAACACAACTTTGTGAGGAATGAGAACAGGTTAGTATGGAGGAGGGAAACAACAACTTTAAGCCTTTCCACCCGATTAAAATCGTCTATTATTGCAATGAGGTTGAGTAAGATACTAATATCAAACCAAAATTACAATGAATGTTCTGTGGTATTTTGGAATTTGCCTACAATTGGAAACATCTGTGTCTACATTTTTGGAAACCCTGGGTAGGGCTTGCATACCTTATTTATGAGAACCGGCGGTGGGCTGTTTATAATTTCTTTTTAATACAATATGCATGAGTCTCACTCTCCGCTGTCTTTCTCCCGGAGACATCAAAGAGGAGCGCTTGCCTCGGGGCCTTTCGTTTGATCAGATCTACCGACTACCGGAGGCGGTTCTGAAAATGAATACAAGTAATTTCCGTTGGGAACGAGTGCAGTCAGTGTTGTGAACCACGTGGTGCAGGATTCACCTTGACCTGCCACTAAAACCGTCAGCGACGAGACCGACGGGGGGATTATTTATTATTATTATTATTTTTTTTAGAACTGTGCTCAGACTGTGCACCGGTTAATACCAAGAAATTAATCTGCCATTGTTCTTTTCATAAGGGTGTCTGGTCTGTCTTCTGTGGGGCATTATAGGGTACACACACACTGAGATCATAGAACTGAAGATGTAATAATAATAATAATACATTAGATTTATATAGGCTTTTTAAAATGCTCAAAGACCAATTAGACGACTTTGATTGATTGATTGATTGATTGAAAATGTTATTAACAGATTGCAGAATGGGTACAATACAGTACGGCTCAATACACACAATTGTTAAGGGGATGCAGACCAGAGAAAGACGTTTGTCTTGCAAGGAAGAACTGGCAAAAACACTGGATCATTCCATGTTTTCTATTATTGATCTGTGACAACAGACACTACCAGCTTCTCTACTGTTGGTTAAAAGACTCCTGCATCATCATCACCTCATCATCAACCCTGTGTTACAACCACAGCAGCCAGGGTCTCCCTCTCTCCTCCTGTCTGTCAGCAGGTCCCCACGCCCTTATATGGGCTGCTTCCTGTCTCCTCATCATCACCACGCTGTCTACCTGGGTCATCCTACACACCTGAGGCTCATCACGTCATCACCGAGCCTGGATATGAGGCCTGCGCTCCTGCCACTCCTCGTCCGAGTGTTGCTTCACCTGCTGCCGTGGTACTAGGACTCTAACCTGTGTGCCTCCACTGTCTCTGAACCTGCCCTGTTCTAACCTTGCTCTCTCTGTGTGTAGGATCACACCCCCCCCCGGCCTACTGCCCACCCACCCGTGGACGTCACCAGCCTGGACGCTGCCTGGGGTCACAGGGAGTGACCTGCTTCTGTACATTTCATTATCCAACCTTGTCATCTGCCTGGTACCTATAAGTAAATACCCTAAACGGTTTAGGGTATTTAATTACACATGACAAAATTCCTCCTCACCTGACAGCCGTAAATCCACTTGCCGGCTCTTTGCACAGCAAAACGGTAGGCAAGGCACCTTGGGTCTAGAAATGCATGCAGGCTTCAATCTATGTTGTTTACTGTTTCAAGATGCACAATGAGATCTTCTTCTTCTTCTTCTTTAGAATTTCCGGCAGTGTAGACACATCGTGGCGTATTACTGCCCTCCGCAGTTCTTTTGATGAGTTCTTCTTCTTCTTCTTCTTCTTCTTCTTCTTCTTCTTCTTCTTCTTCTTCTTCTTCTTCTTCTTCTTCTTCTTCTTCTTCTTCTTCTTCTTCTTTTGAATTTCCCGCAGGCGTATTACTGCCCTCCTCAGTTCTTATACGCTAGTGGTTTGGTTTCCATAGTTAGGCCTCTGGTAAACCAACTTTTGATTGTTTACCCTCTTCTTCTTCTCATCTTCAAAACACACTATCTCCTTCTTCTCTGCTCCTCCTGCCTGTCCAATACTAATAAATACAATAACGCTATATCCTCTGATACAACTCTGACACGTGCAGAAATGTCAGCACTGCCTCTGTGATCAGCTGGTGGTTCTCATTATCCATGCCAAAGAAAGATTTAAGAGAGAAGGAAGAGACTCCCAACTCTACCAGACTTTTATAAAAGATTTCCCTCTCTTTCCTATACCTTTCACATTTTAGGAAGACATGCCCAACAGTTTCAGTCTCTCCACATTCACACTCCCCATCTGGATGTTTGCCCACAATGCACAAGGTACTGTTCAACCCACAGTGTCCCAGCCTCAGTCTACACATCTTCACCCTATCACTCCTTGACCCATATCCCTCCACCTTGATCTTGACCCGAGGCTGCAGAGAGAAATAGTTCCTTCCCTTGGTCCCCCTTTCCCACTCATCCTGCCACTCAGCCTCAACTCCTTTCTTTATCTTCTCTCTGAGTTCTACTCTTCCCATTGAAATGCCTATCTCTTCCTCCCTTCCCAGGCTCTGTTTGGCAAGGGAGTCAGCCATCTCATTTCCCGCAATCCCAGCGTGCCCCGGAACCCAACAAAACTCCACTGACCAGCCTGCCTTCGCAATCCTTCTTCTTCTTCTTCTTTAGAATTACCGGCAGTGTAGACGCATCGTGGCGTATTACTGCCCTCCGCAATTCTTTTGATGGTCTCTTCTTCTTCTTCTTCTTCTTCTTCTTCTTCTTCTTCTTCTTCTTCTTCTTCTTCTTCTTCTTCTTCTTCTTCTTCTTCTTCTTCTTCTTCTTCTTCTTCTTCTTCTTCTTCTTCTTCTTCTTCTTCTTCTTCTTCTTCTTCTTCTTCTTCTTCTTCTTCTTCTTCTTCTTCTTTCTTGGTGTATTTCTTCCCTCCTCAGTTCTTATACTACACTAGTGGTGTGCATAGAGAATTGTTGCATATATAGATACACAAATGTTCTAGAATGTTTGATTATGACATCATACTGTGACATCACAAATGTTCTAGAATGTTTGCTTATGACATCATACTGTGACATCACAAATGTTCTAGAATGTTCTATTATGACATCATACTGTGACATCACAAATGTTCTAGAATGTTTGCTTATGACATCATACTGTGACATCACAAATGTTCTAGAATGTTCTATTATGACATCATACTGTGACATCACAAATGTTCTAGAATGGTCTATTATGACATCATACTGTCACATCACAAATGTTCTAGCATCTTCTATTATGACATCATACTGTGACATCACAAATGTTCTAGAATGTTCTATTATGACAAATAAGATGGTTCAATGACTTTATCTAAATCCAATCAATATTCCTAATGCCGTTTCAATGTAAGTTTATACAAAAAAACATATAAGTTATTCTAAAGCTTAGGCTCCTCTATCCCGGCCCCTAATTGTACTTCTAATCTAGAGACAATTACTAACAACTAAAAAACAAGGAGCTAAACCAAACACTATTTTAACTGATAAGTGTCTCTGCTGCTGGATAACCAACACCTGGTGCCAGAGGTCACTAGTACATGGCACACCGTAGGAGGACTGTCTTTACCACCGCCTCATGCAGCTTCTTGGAGAAGACAGACCTTGGTGATAGGTCTATCTAAAGTGGTCGTCTTCGTCTTGACACGGACCCGACGCTCGAGCCCGTGCTGGTCAGGAACCGCCTCGATGACCCTGGCCAGGACCCAGGAGTTGCGGGGGGGCAGAGTCGTTGATGATCAGGACGACGTCTCCCTCAGCGAAGTTGCGTGACACACGTGTCCACTTCTGTCTCTCCTGGAGCTGAGGTAGATATTCCCGTGTCCATCGTGTCCAGAATATGTCTGCCATATACTGGACTTGTTTCCATCTCCTGCGGGAGTAGAGCTAAACCGCCTCATTCTCCTGTGCCTTGTGTTCTGCTCATGGGTTCCAACCTAGACGCCACCCTAACACCCTGATTGTGTACATCGTGTAACCGAGTGGATTTGAACCTGGGACCATATGATCCACAGGTGGCTGCACTAACCAGCTGAGCTGAAGGGTCAGACCTGTTAGCAGGTGCTGGTCGACTGTAGTTTACACTAACCAGCTGAGCTAAAGGGTCAGACCCGTTAGCAGGCGCTGGTTGACTGTAGTTTACACTAACCAGCTGAGCTAAAGGGTCAGACCCGTTAGCAGGTGCTGGTTGACTGTAGTTTACACTAACCAGCTGAGCTAAAGGGTCAGAGCCGTTAGCAGGCGCTGGTTGACTGTAGTTTACACTAACCAGCTGAGCTAAAGGGTCAGAGCCGTTAGCAGGCGCTGGTTGACTGTAGTTTACACTAACCAGCTGAGCTAAAGGTTGAGACCCGTTAGCAGGTGCTGGTTGACTGTAGTTTACACTAACCAGCTGAGCTAAATGGTCAGAGCCGTTAGCAGGTGCTGGTTGACTGTAGTTTACACTAACCAGCTGAGCTAAAGGTTGAGACCTGTTAGCAGGTGCTGGTTGACTGTAGTTTACACTAACCAGCTGAGCTAAATGGTCAGAGCCGTTAGCAGGTGCTGGTTGACTGTAGTTTACACTAACCAGCTGAGCTAAATGGTCAGAGCCGTTAGCAGGTGCTGGTTGACTGTAGTTTACACTAACCAGCTGAGCTAAAGGGTCAGACCCGTTAGCAGGTGCTGGTTGACTGTAGTTTACACTAACCAGCTGAGCTAAAGGGTCAGACCTGTTAGCAGGTGCTGGTTGACTGTAGTTTACACTAACCAGCTGAGCTAAAGGGTCAGACCCGTTAGCAGGTGCTGGTCGACTGTAGTTTATACACTAACCAGCTGAGCTAAAGGGTCAGACCCGTTAGCAGGTGCTGGTTGACTGTAGTTTACACTAACCAGCTGAGCTAAAGGGTCAGACCCGTTAGCAGGTGCTGGTCGACTGTAGTTTACACTAACCAGCTGAGCTAAAGGGTCAGACCCGTTAGCAGGTGCTGGTTGACTGTAGTTTACACTAACCAGCTGAGCTAAAGGGTCAGACACGTTAGCAGGCGCTGGTTGACTGTAGTTTACACTAACCAGCTGAGCTGAAGGGTCAGAGCCGTTAGCAGGTGCTGGTCGACTGTAGTTTATACTAACCAGCTAAGCTGAAGGGTCAGACCCGTTAGCAGGTTCTGGTCGACTGTAGTTTATACACTAACCAGCTGAGCTAAAGGCTGAGACCCGTTAGCAGGTGCTGGTTGACTGTAGTTTACACTAACCAGCTGAGCTAAAGGGTCAGAGCTGTTAGCAGGTGCTGGGTGACTGTAGTTTACACTAACCAGCTGAGCTAAAGGGTCAGAGCCGTTAGCAGGCGCTGGTTGACTGTAGTTTACACTAACCAGCTGAGCTAAATGGTCAGAGCCGTTAGAAGGTGCTGGTTGACTGTAGTTTACACTAACCAGCTGAGCTAAAGGGTCAGACCTGTTAGCAGGTGCTGGTTGACTGTAGTTTACACTAACCAGCTGAGCTAAAGGGTCAGACCTGTTAGCAGGTGCTGGTTGACTATAGTTTACACTAACCAGCTGAGCTAAAGGGTCAGACCCGTTAGCAGGTGCTGGTTGACTGCGACCGACTCCTTAGTAGTTTACAATAGTAATTCTACTTACTGTAAGTCACACTAAGCTCTCTTGTCAGACCATCCTGACTTTCTGTCATAATAATGCGGGGACTTTCCAACATCCACGTCTACAGCTAAACGTGTCATCAGGCCTGTACATAAACACCTAGACTATAATCGCTATTATTTAAACCAGAACACTCATGTATTATTCATTTCACAACTGTTGTAGTTTCCACCACACCTACATTGAGAAACACGTTGAGCGGTTGACCCAGATATCACAATGTTGTCAAAAGATGAACTGGAATTATGAAGCCGAGAGAGATAAGTTTACGTCTAGCAATACTGCTAGTAGCTAGTACCTATCAATACTGTATTACCTATCAATACTGTTATTATCTATCAATACTGTTAATATCTATCAATACTGTATTACCTATCAATACTGTATTATCTATCAATACTGTTATTATCTATCAATACTGTTAATATCTATCAATACTGTTATTATATATCAATACTGTTAATATCTATCAATACTGTTATTATCTATCAATACTGTTAATATCTATCAATACTGTTAATATCTATCAATACTGTTATTATCTATCAATACTGTTATTACCTATCAATACTGTATTACCTATCAATACTGTTATTATCTATCAATACTGTTATTACCTATCAATACTGTATTACCTATCAATACTGTTATTATCTATCAATACTGTTATTATATATCAATACTGTTAATATCTATCAATACTGTTAATATCTATCAATACTGTTATTATCTATCAATACTGTTAATATCTATCAATACTGTATTACCTATCAATACTGTTATTACCTATCAATACTGTATTACATATCAATACTGTTATTATCCATCAATACTGTTATTATCTATCAATAACCTGTGTGTGTGTGTGTGTGTGTGGGTGTAAAGGGTAAATGGCTGCTTTTTTATATAACAGCTTTTATCCAAAGCGCTTTACAATTTTGTTCCTCACATCTTACCCGTTCACTCACACGTTCACACACCGACGGCAGAAGCAGTTAGGGGTTAAGTGTCTTGCTCAAGGACACATCGACACGGGAGGAGCGGGAATCGGATTGCCAGACGACTGCTCTACCTGCAGAGCCACTGTCGCCCCTCAGTGTGCATGTGCATGTGTGTGTGTGTGCGTGTGTGTGCGCGCATGTGTGTGTGTGCATGTGTGTGTGTGTGTGTGTGTGCGTGTGTGTGTGTGCGTAGGTTCAATTCACAACTGTCTTGTTGACGTCCGTCAGGCGCCTCCTGGCAGAAAGGCATTACATTCAGTATAACTCTAAGCAGCATTACATTGCACTGGCTGCTGCACTCTGAGGTGTGTTTGTTTATAGGTTAACGGTCAGCTAAGTAATTAACCTCGTTTATCGCCCGATTGGTCGATCCTACAGGAAGAGAGTATTTTTTTCCATTCAGCCAATATCACAGTCGATGCGTGAAGATCATCTCTCATCACATTATGCGTGTGTGTGTGCGCATGTGTGTATGTATGTGTGTGTGTGTGTGTGTGTATGTGTGTGTGTATGTATGTGTGTATGTGTGTGTGTATGTATGTGTGTGTGTGTATGTGTGTGTGTATGTGTGTGTGTATGTGTGTGTGTGTGTGTGTGTGTGTGTGTATGTGTGTGTGTATGTGTGTGTGTGTGTGTGTGCGTGTATGTGTGTGTGTGTATGTGTGTAAGTGTGTGTGTATGTGTGTGTGTGTGTGTGTATGTGTGTGTGTGTGTGTGTGTGTGTGTGTTGTTCTGTGCACAAAAGGCTTCCCGAGCTCCAACAAGGAGCAGTTCCGCCTCAAACCCGCCACACTACGCCTCTACGTCTCCTTGTTTAATCAGAACTCCGCCCCCTAGGGTACACCTAGCCAATCACGCTCCATACAACTCTGTGTGTGTTGACTTCCTAGTGACTGTGACATCACTAAATTACCGTATCCAAGAGGCTCAAACTCAAACCTAACAGTGATGGCTGTTTACTGCAGAGTGGAGGGACTGGGAGACCCATGTTACTGACCAGACACTCTATATCAGTGATGGCTGTTTACTACAGAGCGGAGGGACTGGGAGACCCATGTTACTGACCAGACACTCTATATCAGTGATGGCTGTTTACTGCAGAGTGGAGGGACTGAGAGACCCATGTTACTGACCAGACACTCTATATCAGTGATGACTGTTTACTGCAGAGTGGAGGGACTGGGAGACCCATGTTACTGACCAGACACTCTATATCAGTGATGACTGTTTACTGCAGAGCGGAGGGACTGGGAGACCCATGTTACTGACCAGACACTCTATATCAGTGATGGCTGTTTACTGCAGAGTGGAGGGACTGAGAGACCCATGTTACTGACCAGACACTCTATATCAGTGATGACTGTTTACTGCAGAGTGGAGGGACTGGGAGACCCATGTTACTGACCAGACACTCTATATCAGTGATGGCTGTTTACTGCAGAGTGGAGGGACTGAGAGACCCATGTTACTGACCAGACACTCTATATCAGTGATGACTGTTTACTGCAGAGTGGAGGGACTGGGAGACCCATGTTACTGACCAGACACTCTATATCAGTGATGGCTGTTTACTGCAGAGTGGAGGGACTGGGAGACCCATGTTACTGACCAGACACTATATATCAGTGATGGCTGTCGGAATGTAGAGCTATTTAACACTTATTTCAACCAAAAAAATACAACTTCCAGCATATTTAAGATATTTTTATGTAATTGAGCTCATTGGAACCATACAGCGTTTTCAGCTACAACCATATCCAATGTAAGCTAGTGCAGTTTATGGTCAAAATAAGAAATCGGAGACTGCACATTAAATACCCTGATTTATATACTGAACCACAGAATCACCATAAAGGCCTCTCTTGGTCAGAAACTTGAACCTGACTCGCCAGCGATGGAGAAGACTTGACAGTCGGTGTCTCTCGACCGGGCGCGCTGGGGAAACGATAGCCTTATCAGAGGAGGTGTTCCCAAGGGTCGGTGTTGGTGTCAGCGAACACAGATGCATCTCTTAATGTTGTTGTAACAATATCTACCCCCTTCTTCCGGTGAGCTAGCATGACGTGGTTAGTATCGGATTCCTCAAGAGCTCTCGTTTCATGTGAAGTTTAGTTGAGTTTATTAGGATCCCCAATTGCATCATTGCAGTAGCTATTCTTCCCGAGGTCCACAAAAAGACGTACATTGTGACCATGCAACATAATATCGTAACATACTGTATAACTTTATAAAGTAAACAGGACAAATGACTAGTACACACACACAGACATAATACTTACATCATAACATTATAAGTAAACATGACAAAGAACTAGTACACACACAGACATAATACTTACATCATAACATATAACATTACAAGCAAACATGACAAAGGACTAGTACACACACACACACACACACACACACACACACACACACACACACACACACACACACACACACACACACACACACACACACACACACACACACATACATAATACTTACATCATAACATCACGTTACAAGTAATCAGGACAAAGGACTAGAGACTTGGACTAGTACACACACACACGCACGCACGCACGCACGCACGCACGCACGCACGCACGCACGCACACACACACACACACACACACACACACACAAGACAAGCTCCAATATACAATAATCCAATATACAATAGTCAGCTATGTGAAATAGCTAAGAATACCTAATTGTAAACACTATATGCCCACACTTTATGTTCATACACACCTCATTTAACATCTAACTAAATTGATGTTGATAACATAATGATGTTGTTGCAATGCATAAGTCCCAGTACAGAGTGTTTCACCTCACAATTTCATACATTTTCAATAGTCTCTACATCTGTTCAAATATCCCTTGCCGAAAGATGCTGTTTTAATCAAATTCTAAATTGTATTTTACAGTTTTCTTGTGCGATATGTCTAGGGATGTGAATTCCATTCACGCATAGCTCAGTACATAACCGCTCACAAGGGCGTAGGTTTGGTTTGAATATTGGGGCGACACCTTAACCGTTAACGGTTAACCGTCTGTAGTGTGGTAGTGAAAGGGTTAACCTTCTGTAGTGTGGTAGTGAAAGGGTTAATGCTTTGTCGCGTGGCAGTGAAAGGGTTAACATTCCCTATTGTCGCAGTGAAAGGGTTAACCATTTGTTAGTGTGGTAGTGAAAGGGTTAAGCAGGGCGTCTGGGGGTCCCCCCCCAGGAAATATTGAGCGTCAAACACTTCATTTCCTGGGGCGCCCCAGTGGCGAACCACATAGCGCGCTCAGCCGCAACACGGGCGACCCGGGTTCGATTCCCGAATCCGTCGTTATTTCCCGAATGTCTTCCCCCCACTCTGTCTCCCATTTCTCCTCTGTCTCTCCCTACTGGACTGCCCAGTAGTAATAAAGCGATAAAACACAAAAAAAAATCTTAAAAAAAAAAGAAACACTTCATTTCCTGCATTCTGATCAATTTATGTTGGAAATGTCTTTAGGGGGAAAAGGACAAGACAACATTCAGGCACCCGCTAACACTAATATAATGGAATATAATCGAACGTCTGCAAGGTTGAGATGGTACGGTCCTGTAGGGGTGTCTGTCTGATGGTACGGTCCTGTAGGGGTGTCTGTCTGATGGTACGGTCCTGTAGGGGTGTCTGTCTGATGGTACGGTCCTGTAGGGGTGTCTGTCTGATGGTACGGTCCTGTAGGGGTGTCTGTCTGATGGTACGGTCCTGTAGGGGTGTCTGAAATAGTTGATTAATATATAGTTACAGGTAAGAAGGATATATAAATGTTCTGACCACCTTATCTTTGACTTCTTTGGGGAGGGGGAGGTCTTTCATATTAGCTATATTTTTTGAGGGGGACAAATTTACCTCTTCTGAATATTGAGGGGGACATGTCTACAAGCCCCCCCTAAAGCTACACCAATGACCGTTCTTTGAGTGAGTTTGTTCGCGTGAAGTTGATCGAGATTCAGTGAAAGATGACTAATCAGTGGACTTAAGGGATTCACCAATCCTAGATCAGGGTTTACTCCTTTTGATTCTGGTGTCTTTTAGATTATTTTGAGAGCTGCATGTCACAATGGCTACTAGTTATTTGTAAGTGATAAAGGTATAAAGACATTCCAAGATCGACTTCTGAGAAAATGTTCCCAAACAGCACACACAAAGAGTAGACTAGATATTGAATTGATTTGATCTTTATTTATAACACAACAAACGTACACAAATCACAGTAAAGACTGAATGTAAACATAAACAAATGATTCCGTCTTCATCCGTAGAAAAACCAACAAGGATGAGTTGGAGAAGAAGCCGAAGGAAGCACAGCTAGCTATCTAGTCTTGCTCCTTTCTTACAAGATCATGACATTTAAAATAAAACTCTCTAACGTTATCTAACTCTCTTACTACCTAAGAGAGAGAAAACATAATAATAATAATAATAATAATAATAATAATAATAATAATAATAATAATAATAATAATAATAATAATAATAATAATAATAATAATAATAATAATAATAATAATAATAATAAAATAAGGTTAAAAAACAAGAAGACAACCATTATTTCTTGTTTTGAAGAAATCAAAACATTCCTTGAAAAAGCAACTGTCTATAGTTCCTCAGTTCTGTATTTGTGTATCAGTGATTTTCTGTATCTATTTTGAAACTGTGTTGTCGTCGCTCTGTTTCGTTTCCACTTGTAGTCCGTTCCATAAAGCTGCGACTGCAGTGCATGCGCTTTTAAGAGAGGCGCGGACAGAATGCGGACAGCACAATAGAATACAAAATACAAACTAATAATTAAACACCAAAGCATTATTAGACAAAAACATGTATCACGTTTTTTTAATTGGCGACACGAAAAGAAAAGGGTTTGAATAACCTTTCAAGTTCAAGTTTCAAGTTTTGTTTTATTTGTGTCACATAATAAGGTACATGTGAATTGCTTGGTTCTGTATGAGCCTCCTTGAGATTGTGCTTCATACAGTAAAATAGTTTAAAGAATAAAGACCAAACACTATACAAAGATATACAAAACTAAAGTACAAAATGCAAAAATGCAAAAATGCTAACATGCTAAAAGGCTTCCAAACCGCCGCCACGTTAGCATTAGCTTTGAGTTTGACAACCCGCTGTTAATCCCCGAGATGTCTTGATTTCGGCCCCCTGCTGGTCACTCATCAATCAGCGTTGCCACTGCGGAGGAGGACCCGTATGTGAGCGGTGTTCAGAAAACGGAAGGACACACGAAAAAAAGGATGCCAAGCTAACAAGTTGAAATCCGAGATAATAATAATAATAATAATAATAATAATAATAATAATAATAATAATAATAATAATAATAATAATAATAATAATAATAATAATAATAATAATAATAATAATAATAATAAAACGTGTCTCCAATGTTTCACACTCAGGTTTGGAGCGCGAGTGTAGGATCCCCGGACAGCGAGGAGAGGTGGAGAAAAGGGTTCATTGTGTGAGCCGGGATAGTGCGCAGGGATCTGACCCTGCACTGCGTATACGGTGAGACGGGCGAGTGTGAAATCCAGGTTGAGAGCTGAGCAGCTGATGAGGCAAAGACAACAATAGCAATATCATCTCTGCCCCCCAGGTCCTCTGCCCCCCCCCCCCTGGTTCCAAATGCTCCTTTCAGCTCCTCCATCTCCTCCTCCTTTCAGCTCCTCTTATCTCCTCCTCTTTCCCACTTACTTATGGTCACTGGCTGGATTATTACCCCTGCTACGTCATCTGCTAGATGCATATATATTTTTTCACAAAACAAAACAAAAAAACCCACATGAGCTGATTTCTCCCCCCCAAGCAGCAGATGGTTGTAAAAAGGCTCTTCGTGGCAAGACTGTTGAGAAACAGACTTGGTATATTGCAGAGGATATTATTATTATTATTTTAGTTTTTTTTAATCTTACATTTTTGAATTCTTTTTGAATTCCATTGGATTTTATTGACACATCCTCGAGGCCTAACACACTGTGATCATAAGGGAAGGGAGGGGGGAGGGGAGGGGGGGGGGGGGGGGGCTTAATGTTTAGATGCAAATCCACACGCATGCCTGTTGGGTCCGTTACCATAGTTACAATAGGATTCTGTGTGGAGTGGACAATCATCTGGTCCTCGTCTCTCCTCCAATGGGGACGCCCGGAGGCTGAGGCTGTGTGATATAAAGTAAAGATGCTCGTCTTCCCGGCGTGCCACTGGTATAGCGAGGAACCCAAGCGGTGTCGTGATGAGTAGGAGAAAGTATCGCAGGGGGGGGGGGGGGCGTCACCGCGGACTGCGCCCAGTCATGGCGATGATGGCCGACGGAGAGAAGAAGCAGCTCCTACGACCCGTGTGGCGGCAGCTGAGGCAGGTGAGAGCTATACCGTCTGCCATTTTGAAAAGTCCTCTCGTTGTTCTGTGTGGGAAAGTGTGTTTTTATTTTGGGGGGGGGGGGGCAGGAAACAAAAAAACGGTGACAGTAAGTGAACAAGAAGATGCTCGCCCCGGCCTGCCGAGCGTCTGATCTTGAAAGAGACTCGAGGAGAACGGAGAGAGGAAAGGCGGTCCGCTTAATAAGTGGAATGTGCGTCGGTTGTGGATGAAGGCAGGGAAGAAAGGACCACCACTGCTCTCTGTACTTTTCCCCTCAGAACGTGTGTCGTCGGAGAGTCGGGTCAAAATGTAGCTTCAGTCGGCGTAATCAGAGAATTCCTCTCTCGTTTGTTACCTATATATAATACCTCTTCTCGGTGCCATACGGTGGCAGAATTGAACAACAAAGTGATTTGGGTTGTTTAATGTCGTCTCTCGCTATCTAGTACTATTGTATCCCCGTTGTCGTGTCTGTGGATTTGTAATCGTGGAACTGTATAGCCGTGTGTATATACGTCACGTGAAATTGGCCTTAATCGATCGGAGTGCTTCCCCGAATCTCATTATTTGCTACATCGTCTGAGGGAACGGGGTGTAGATATATAGCGGCCATCACCACGGACGGACCAGCTTTGAGGCCGGGCCTCGTTCAGATCAAAGGCCTCGGAGCTATAAAAAAAAGAAAACTAAACGAATCCCCATTCGGCACCCGTGTCCTCAGAAGAGGACAACAGCCAATGCAGCGGCGTGTTCACGCCAAGCCCCCCTGCTGGGCGGCCCGAGAAGCCCGTCGTCGATACGGCTGTTTTTGATGTCGCCCCGGAGAGGAGAACCCCCCCCCTTCCCCAACGCACACAGCAAACACACCGAGAGAGAGAGGGGCTGGAGCGGAGAGAGACAAGAGCAGAGAGAAGGAGAGGGGATAGAATGGGAAGAGCCGTCGACAGATGGGACCCCCCCCCCCCCCCCTGCTGTGATTAAAGATGGCGGCGCCTCATCATAGCGCAGACTGCGAAGGGCTGAACTCGGTCCGTGGACGAGCGGCGGGGACTGTCCGAAGACACAGAGAGGTAAAGAACCCAAAACGGTAGACGGTATAGAAACGACGTCTGGTTTTCTTGAAACCGTTGAGGGCGAGCACTATGCCCTCAGCCACTCACTCCAAATTGCATTGTTTTTACCCCGTTGCGTTATTTCTTTGTCTGGATGTTTTTGAAACTGTTATGGTTTTTTCCCTCTTCTTCTCTCATTTCATACCCAGCTTTTGTTGTGACTTGCCTTTCTTCACCGGCCAAGCAGATAAATTGATCCGACCGCTCGAGGGTACATCTTTAACCCCTCGAGTCCTGGAGATCACGACAGGGTCTCCATGCCTCATTTGGGGGGGGGGGGGGGGGGGGGGGGGGGGGGGGGGCGAATCTTTGCGTGAAAGCCAGTTGATCTTCGCCCCCCTGTAACGGTACTTGATGATATTTGGTGGTTTCCGTGGTAACGGCAGCACGTCATAGCCAGGTGTAAAGTCATGACCGTAAACAACATTATGGCCTGAATATGGCCTCGTGAAATTGTACGTTATGCTATGCAATGACCCGGTAATATCAACTCAACTCCGCAAAATGGTTAAATCCTGTGTGCCTAATCCACTGTCAGGCTTGTTAGTCGTGAATATATTCAACCCGGGACACATCAGCAGGGCGCCAGAATACATTTTCTGACAGTCTTTTGATATTCCTCTGTTTAAGATTCAATAGGAACTTGAAAGAACAGCGCCACAATATACCACGGACACCCTTTATTTATTAGGACAACTCGATTATTCCACTGGTTCCCATGGTCGCATGATAGTTTTTGATTGTATCAGTTTTGTCCGATTTTCACACAAAAAAGTCTCGAGCTGCATATTTTTTTTGTTGTTTATCTAGATGTTTTGTCTTCCTCCTCCGACGAAACCTTTTGTCAACTTTACACACAACATCTCCCCCCTCCCCTTGTTTAGATTGTTCTCCTCACATTTCAGTCAATTCCTTGAAGATATAAGGCCCCGTTTTCAACACAGAGAGATGTCTTTTGTGTGCTTTTCACAAGAGCATTCATTTAAATGTCTTAATGGGCTTTTGTTTGCTGGGGAGCAGCTCCCACACAGATAAGCTTATCTCAGCCTCGGCCCTACAAGGGCCTGCGAATCACCCTGACAGCTGGAACCAGAGACGGGAGGAGAGGGAACGCACTGGGAAATATGAAGTGTTCTCCTGAGAGGACGTCACAACTCTAACTGTGTTAAATGTTGAGATTATTTATTTAATTATATTAAAGATATATAATAATTAATAATATATATATATAATAATAATAATATACAAAATTCACATGTTAAGATTACAATATCTGAAATAATTGTTTTAAATAAAAACGAACCTTCTTACTGTCTTTTTACTATGATGTACTTTACCACTCTACTTTGCTACTATACTTATACTACTACCTATCATGCTAATATGTCTATAATACTATGATATTATACTTATACTACTACCTATCATGCTAATATGTCTATAATACTATGATACTATCCTTATACTACTACCTATCATGCTAAATTATGTGTATACTACTATGATACTAAACTTATACTAATACCTATCATGCTAATATGTCTATACTACTATACTACTAAACTTATACTACTACCTATCATGCTAATATGTCTATACTACTATACTACTAAACTTATACTACTACCTATCATGCTAATATGTGTATACTATTATGCTACTATACTCATACTACTACCTATCATGCTAATATGTCTATACTACTATGCTACTATACTTATACTACTACCTATCATGCTAATATGTGTATACTATTATGCTACTAAACTCATACTACTACCTATCATGCTAATATGTGTATACTACTATACTTATACTACTACCTATCATGCTAATATGTCTATACTACTATACTACTATACTTATACTACTACCTATCATGCTAATATGTCTATACTACTATGCTACTATACTTATACTACTACCTATCATGCTAATATGTGTATACTACTATACTACTATACTTATACTACTACCTATCATGCTAATATGTCTATACTACTATGCTACTATACTTATACTACTACCTATCATGCTAATATGTGTATACTACTATACTTATACTACTACCTATCATGCTAATATGTGTATACTATTATGCTACTAAACTCATACTACTACCTATCATGCTAATATGTGTATACTACTATGCTACTAAACTCATACTACTACCTATCATGCTAATATGTGTATACTACTATACATACACTACTACCTATCATGCTAATATGTCTATACTACTATGCTACTATACTTATACTACTACCTATCATGCTAATATGTCTATACTACTATGCTACTATACTTATACTACTACCTATCATGCTAATATGTGTATACTACTATACTTATACTACTACCTATCATGCTAATATGTGTATACTATTATGCTACTAAACTCATACTACTACCTATCATGCTAATATGTCTATACTACTATGCTACTAAACTTATACTACTACCTATCATGGTAATATGTCTATACTACTATGCTACTAAACTTATACTACTACCTATCATGCTAATATGTGTATACTATTATGCTACTAAACTCATACTACTACCTATCATGCTAATATGTGTATACTACTATACTTATACTACTACCTATCATGCTAATATGTGTATACTAATAATGCTACTAAACTCATACTACTACCTATCATGCTAATATGTGTATACTACTATACTTATACTACTACCTATCATGCTAATATGTGTATACTAATAATGCTACTAAACTCATACTACTACCTATCATGCTAATATTATGTCTTTACTACTATGATACTATACTTATACTACTACCTATGCTAATATGTCTATACTACCATGCACTCAGAGTGTAACACTGAAGTTCAACACTATTGAACACAAACAATGCCACTGACTCTTAGCTGTTAGAGATTAACCTGTCCTGTTGACTTATTGTTCACAATTTGTACGTCGCTTTGGATAAAAGCGTTCCGCTAAAAATGTAAATGTAAAGATGAATTCCTACTCTTTAACTGAATCATTACATCAAACCTTGACAAACCTTCTATAGTTATATTTTAAGAGGGAAATTGAATTTAAAACAACCTATTGTCCGTACAACTCTCAAAAGCAAGTGCATCTCAGTTTGTCGGGTATCCATTTGGAATGGCCTTGATGTAGCAATAAAAACAAGCACTATTGAAATGTTTAAATGCAGATATAAACAGGAATTCTTGGACAAGTATAAGTTAGAGGAGCTTGAAAATAACGTGAACTAGTATATTTGTAATTATTTATTTATCTTTTGCTGTAGTGGATAGGTATATTCTTTTTTGATATTGACAGATAACTTATTACATATTAATATGATATTGTAAGGAAGGGGCAGGACCAGATAAAGCTTTGCTTCTCTCTGTCCCTTCTTGAACAAAACCATTTGTCTTGAGCTATGCTGATTATTGTATTTTATTTCGTTCTTTTTTTATTTAGTTTTTGTTATTTTTTGTTATTACACATTTGTGGTTGAAATGTTCTAGATAAATCAAGATCAAATCAAATCAAATAGTTAGATCAAATAAGTAGGCTGTGATAAACGGTTATCTCATCTTTCCATTTCTACTTTGACTATTTTGACTCCTATCTCTTCATTTATCATGAGAAACACTGCTTTGTCAGTACCAGTCAACTTACTGTCAGATATAGGAGTGGAATGTTAGTAAAAAGAACACTTGCAGGTCAATTTACTTTCATTGTTATGGCTCACACCGTAGTTTTGACACAATCAATTTGACACAATTGACGGGAGAGAGCTCTAGAATCTCAGTACATCTTGACATTTCATGGACTGTTGACACAAGATGGTAAATGGTAAATGGCTGCTTTTTTATACAGCGCTTTTATCCAAAGCGCTTTACAATTTGTTACTCACATTTTACCCAATCACTCACACATTCACACACCGACGGCGGAGGCAATCATGCAAGGTGCCAACCTGCTCATCGGGAGCATTAGGGGTTAAGTGTCTTGCTCAAGGACACATCGACACGCTGCCTGGGAGGAGCGGGAATCGAACCGGGAACCTCCGGATTGCCAGACGACTGCTCTACCTCCCGAGCCACAGGTGACCTTAAAAATCAAATGATAAGCTGAGAAAATGACACTCCACACTAACACAGTAAGCTTTATCTGACTGAATGAACATAATTGTACTGGTTCTTTAAGCTTGTTCCTCTTAACACTTCAGAAAAAATGCATACCAAAACCCATTCTCCATAATATTAACTTTAATCAGAAATCAGAAACACGTAACAATATAGCCCATTTTGATGAGCTGGAATATGTTAATTTGTGATTACACCAGACACTGGCACAAATTCAAATAAAACAGAATACAAATGTTAAAAAATAAAAATAAATAAAAAAAAATAGTCAAGGAAAGAATCTACTTGAAATTGAGTTATATGTCTGCTTATTTTATTGTTTGATGAATCATTGAACATCACATTTGTACAAGTATAAACAATATCGCTAATTAATTGTATTGTAATGTATCATTATCACAGCACCCAAAGATCCCACCAGAGCTTTTCATAGAAATTAAATATCATAAGGCCACAATCCTGAATATACTGGCTTTGTTTATGTTCATTTGATTGGATTGAAGAAAAGTCTTCATCCTCAAATTGACGTTATCCAGAAATATATAAATGCAGCCATAATTGACATTGTCTCAAACCCCGCCCTCTTTTATTGATCCCCCCCAATCACAACTGTTGAGGAAAACAACCGTTGTGATTGGAGGATCAAGAAAAGAGGGTGGGGTTTGAGAATGTCAATTATGGGTAATAAATACACATATGACTGTGCATTTTGATCCCATTCGTAAGACAAAACTGTTCTATTGAGCTGCAAGTAGAACGGTGTGGAGTTCTGGAGCTGTTTGGAACTGGCTCCATGGGGGTCCAGTAACCAGGTCGAACTAATCGGTCGAAAGGAGCCGTAGTCGACTACCCAACCTCTTAGTCGAATATATAAAAAAATAAATAATAATAATAATATTTTTTCATTTTTTTTGTATAAAAAAAAAGAAAAAAGAGGCCTAGAAGCGTGGCTAACGCTAATGGCATGCATACCAGAAGCTAACTGCCTAAGAAAACAGGCACAGAGGCACTGAAAGAGGATTTCACCCATCTAATGAACACACAAATATCAAGATGTATCCATCAGTGGACCAATTGCATGCTTTTGCAGAGGACAAGAAGCCTTCCGTCGACTCTTTCAGACATTAAGCACCCCCCACAGCCCAAATGGAATGATACAAAAGAAAAAAATTATAATAATAATAAAAAATATTTAAATATTATACTTTATTTTTATTTATTTTTTGTCAACCAATAGTCGACTAAGGGCAAATTTTGGCCAATCATAGTCGACCATCCAAATACTTACTCGGGGACAGCCCTAGGGTCCAGTAACCAGGTCTCTGTGTGGGGGTCCAGTAACCAGGGGTCTGTGTGGGGGTCCAGTAACCAGGTCTCTGTCTGGGGGTCCAGTAACCAGGTCTCTGTGTGGGGGTCCAGTAACCAGGTCTCTGTGTGGGGGTCCAGTAACCAGGTCTCTCTGTGGGGGTCCAGTAACCAGGTCTCTCTGTGGGGGTCCAGTAACCAGGTCTCTGTGTGGGGGTCCAGTAACCAGGTCTCTCTGTGGGGGTCCAGTAACCAGGTCTCTGTGTGGGGGTCCAGTAACCAGGTCTCTGTGTGGGGGTCCAGTAACCAGGTCTCTCTGTGGGGGTCCAGTAACCAGGTCTCTGTGTGGGGGTCCAGTAACCAGGTCTCTCTGTGTGGGGGTCCAGTAACCAGGTCTCTGTGTGGGGGTCCAGTAACCAGGTCTCTGTGTGGGGGTCCAGTAACCAGGTCTCTGTGTGGGGGTCCAGTAACCAGGTCTCTGTGTGGGGGTCCAGTAACCAGGTCTCTGTGTGGGGGTCCAGTAACCAGGTCTCTGTGTGGGGGTCCAGTAACCAGGTCTCTGTGTGGGGGTCCAGTACCCAGGTCTCTGTGTGGGGGTCCAGTAACCAGGTCTCTGTGTGGGGGTCCAGTAACCAGGTCTCTCTGTGGGGGGGTCCAGTAACCAGGTCTCTGTGTGGGGGTCCAGTAACCAGGTCTCTGTGTGGGGGTCCAGTAACCAGGTCTCTGTGTGGGGGTCCAGTAACCAGGTCTCTGTGTGGGGGTCCAGTAACCAGGTCTCTGTGTGGGGGTCCAGTAACCAGGTCTCTGTGTGGGGGTCCAGTAACCAGGTCTCT
The DNA here is from genome assembly GCF_963971535.1 of Notolepis coatsorum. Classification (NCBI taxonomy): domain Eukaryota; kingdom Metazoa; phylum Chordata; class Actinopteri; order Aulopiformes; family Paralepididae; genus Notolepis; species Notolepis coatsorum. Next base: position 3,873,050 of record NC_140178.1, read on the forward strand.
GTGTGGGGGTCCAGTAACCAGGTCTCTGTGTGGGGGTCCAGTAACCAGGTCTCTCTGTGGGGGTCCAGTACCCAGGTCTCTGTGTGGGGGTCCAGTAACCAGGTCTCTCTGTGTGGGGGTCCAGTAACCAGGTCTCTCTGTGGGGGTCCAGTACCCAGGTCTCTGTGTGGGGGTCCAGTAACCAGGTCTCTCTCTGTGGGGGTCCAGTAACCAGGTCTCTCTGTGTGGGGGTCCAGTAACCAGGTCTCTGTGTGGGGGTCCAGTAACCAGGTCTCTGTGTGGGGGTCCAGTAACCAGGGTCCAGTAACCAGGTCTCTCTGTGTGGGGGTCCAGTAACCAGGGGTCTGTGTGGGGGTCCAGTAACCAGGTCTCTCCTGGGGGGTCCAGTAACCAGGTCTCTGTGTGGGGGTCCAGTAACCAGGTCTCTCCTGGGGGGTCCAGTAACCAGGTCTCTGTGTGGGGGTCCAGTAACCAGGTCTCTGTGTGGGGGTCCAGTAACCAGGTCTCTGTGTGGGGGTCCAGTAACCAGGTCTCTGTGTGGGGGTCCAGTAACCAGGTCTCTGTGTGGGGGTCCAGTAACCAGGTCTCTCTCTGTGGGGGTCCAGTAACCAGGTCTCTCTCTGTGGGGGTCCAGTAACCAGGTCTCTGTGTGGGGGTCCAGTAACCAGGTCTCTGTGTGGGGGTCCAGTAACCAGGTCTCTCTCTGTGGGGGTCCAGTAACCAGGTCTCTCTCTGTGGGGGTCCAGTAACCAGGTCTCTCTCTGTGGGGGTCCAGTAACCAGGTCTCTCTCTCTGTGGGGGTCCAGTAACCAGGTCTCTGTGTGGGGGTCCAGTACCCAGGTCTCTCTCTGTGGGGGTCCAGTAACCAGGTCTCTCCTGGGGGGTCCAGTAACCAGGTCTCTCTGTGTGGGGGTCCAGTAACCACCTGGGGGTCCAGTAACCACCTGGGGGGTGAAGACAGACCAACAGCTGCTAATGACATCTTAAAGCTCTGGCTGCGTTTCCACTCGACAGAAAATGATATTCTCTCTGAATATAATTGCTCTTTGACGTTGTGCCATTTTCTTGGGGGAATATTCTTCTTTATTAAAAGTGTTTCAAACCTTTATTTAAACTGGAAAGGCGACTGAGGTTTCCCCCCCGTTTACAGTCGGGTCGAGTTACACACAGAGATAAGCAAAGAAAAAGCATATAAAACCACACAGCATATAAAACCACACAGCATATAAAACCACACGGCATATAAAACCATAACAATAAGACAACAAGACGAGGCAAAGAGCAAGGATAACAAATCAATTAAAACACGTACAACTTGATTGACAAAGGTTGGAGATCAAGGTTTTAAACTCTGAGGGGAGAATCTCACACTTTAAGGACCGTTGTGGTTCATTCCATGAGCTAGAGGGGCATGCAGATTCACCCTGTTCAGAGCAAACTGGACCAGGCAGTCACTAGAATGGGTATATAAATTCATTATTTTCATAATTAATTAATTATTGAATATTTGTCTGAGGTTAGAAAAGAGAGGCTCTATTTAAAGCTACTGATGTAACAAAATTCTGATCATTCAGAGATGAGCTGAGCTATGGGGAACAACAGCTTATTCAGTTTTATGAAGATAGAAATAGATTCTCACATGCATAAAAGTATACAGTACATAAAACCCATTCATATTCTATGTGTAGATTGGAGCACAGGAGAACAAATGTAGAACAGATAGTCGACTGTTGAACAGATAGTTGACTGTTGAACACAGGGACGTGCACAGGACTTTAGAGGGGCAGGTGCTCAAAGGCTGAAGGGCCCTTTTCGGGCGGGGGGCCCCCTTTTTATGCTTTTTGGGGGGTTTTGGTGATCAAATATTGAATATTGAACTATAATAATCAGTGCAGGAGCTCACTTATCCTTGAAAGACACTTTTATCACTGACTTAAAAGGCCCATACATCTCCATAAATGTTCAGGGGGGAGGGAATAAGTGCTTACCCTACAGACCCCAAGAAGTGCTGTACATTCTGTATTGTTTAATATAAATGCATTTTTTATTCCAATCCCGATTTGTATTTGAGATTCCCAAATCCCATCGGACTTGACTTCTTCGTGTCCCTCAATGAGTGTAATACCAGCATTCAACTGTATGCGCCACAGCGGTTTCTATCATCATCATCATCATCATCACCACCCACGCTATGCATAAAATATATAGGTCCGCGGAGAGGCACGCTGAGGAGGCCGTGCAAACTGCAATGGAATACGGGGCATCTCTCTCTCTTTACCTAATATTTTGAATCTATCCTGACATTTTTCAGTTGGAAGGGCAGTCTATATGCGTAACAGTAAAAAAAAATTAAATACAAAATAAAATCTTTTTTTTTAAATGTTTATGGGCACTTTTTTTACGAGGCTCAAAAAGGCAGGTGCTCAAGCACCCCTTGGGCTCTATGTGTGCACGCGCCTGATGCCAATTAATAAACAAACTTGAACTTGAACTTGAAACGTCTCCTACCTCTGTCTCAGGACCAGATGGACGAACAGGACGGGTCTCTGAGGCCGCGGGCTGCGTGGACACGGTGTTGCCGCTCGACGGGACCGAGAGGGACGGTACCTTCACCGACGCCTGAGTTGTTCAGTGAACCGGCGATGGAAACAACGCCAACAAACGGATGCAGCGTCGGAGTTTGTGCGAAGCAGACGTTCAAACTGGAGGTAAAACCTGCTGACCTGCGTGTACATCGGCATTATGTTATTTACTTTTCAGACCTGTTCGCTGTTTACAAACATACCATGTGCGAGCCAATCGGCAATACCAACGGAGTCACGTGACTAAGTTGCCTTGGACCTGCGCGAGCTACTGCGCTAAAAAAATAAGACAGGGCTCTATGGAGAAACCATGACACTCCCCTGACTAAAAGTATGACGGGGCTCTATGGAGAAACCATGACACTCCCCTGACTAAAAGTATGACGGGGCTCTATGGAGAAACCACGACACTCCCCTGACTAAAAGTATAACGGAGCTCTATGGAGAAACCACGACACTCCCCTGACTAAAAGTATAATGGAGCTCTATGGAGAAACCACGACACTCCCCTGACTAAAAGTATGATGGGGCTCTATGGAGAAACCATGACACTCCCCTGACTAAAAGTATGACGGGGCTCTATGGAGAAACCACGACACTCCCCTGACTAAAAGTATAATGGAGCTCTATGGAGAAACCACGACACTCCCCTGACTAAAAGTATGATGGGGCTCTATGGAGAAACCACGACACTCCCCTGACTAAAAGTATGATGGGGCTCTATGGAGAAACCACGACACTCCTCTGACTAAAAGTATAATGGAGCTCTATGGAGAAACCACGACACTCCCCTGACTAAAAGTATAATGGGGCTCTATGGAGAAACCACGACACTCCCCTGACTAAAAGTATAATGGGGCTCTATGGAGAAACCACGACACTCCTCTGACTAAAAGTATAATATAGCTCTATGGAGAAACCACGACACTCCCCTGACTAAAAGTATAATGGAGCTCTATGGAGAAACCACGACACTCCCCTGACTAAAAGTATAATGGAGCTCTATGGAGAAACCATGACACTCCGCTGACTAAAAGTATAATGGAGCTCTATGGAGAAACCATGACACTCCGCTGACTAAAAGTATAATGGAGCTCTATGGAGAAACCACGACACTCCCCTGACTAAAAGTATAATGGAGCTCTATGGAGAAACCACGACACTCCCCTGACTAAAAGTATAATGGGGCTCTATGGAGAAACCACGACACTCCCCTGACTAAAAGTATAATGGAGCTCTATGGAGAAACCACGACACTCCCCTGACTAAAAGTATGATGGGGCTCTATGGAGAAACCACGACACTCGCCTGACTAAAAGTATAATGGAGCTCTATGGAGAAACCATGACACTCCCCTGACTAACAGTATAATGGGGCTCTATGGAGAAACCACGGCACTCCCCTGACTAAAAGTATAATGGAGCTCTATGGAGAAACCACGACACTCCCCTGACTAAAAGTATAATGGAGCTCTATGGAGAAACCACGACACTCCTCTGACTAAAAGTATAATGGAGCTCTATGGAGAAACCACAACACTCCCCTGACTAAAAGTATAATGGAGCTCTATGGAGAAACCACGACACTCCCCTGACTAAAAGTATAATGGAGCTCTATGGAGAAACCACGATACTCCCCTGACTAAAAGTATAATGGGGCTCTATGGAGAAACCACGACACTCCCCTGACTAAAAGTATAATGGAGCTCTATGGAGAAACCACAACACTCCCCTGACTAAAAGTATAATGGAGCTCTATGGAGAAACCATGACACTCCCCTGACTAAAAGTATAATGGAGCTCTATGGAGAAACCATGACACTCCCCTGACTAAAAGTATAATGGAGCTCTATGGAGAAACCATGACACTCCCCTGACTAAAAGTATAATGGAGCTCTATGGAGAAACCATGACACTCCCCTGACTAAAAGTATAATGGAGCTCTATGGAGAAACCACAACACTCCCCTGACTAAAAGTATAATGGAGCTCTATGGAGAAACCATGACACTCCCCTGACTAAAAGTATAATGGGGCTCTATGGAGAAACCATGACACTCCCCTGACTAAAAGTATAATGGGGCTCTATGGAGAAACCATGACACTCCCCTGACTAAAAGTATAATGGGGCTCTATGGAGAAACCATGACACTCCCCTGACTAACAGTATAATGGAGCTCTATGGAGAAACCACGACACTCCCCTGAATAAAAGTATAATGGAGCTCTATGGAGAAACCACGACACTCCCCTGACTAAAAGTATAATGGAGCTCTATGGAGAAACCATGACACTCCCCTGACTAAAAGTATAATGGAGCTCTATGGAGAAACCATGACACTCCCCTGACTAAAAGTATAATGGAGCTCTATGGAGAAACCATGACACTCCCCTGACTAAAAGTATAATGGAGCTCTATGGAGAAACCATGACACTCCCCTGACTAAAAGTATAATGGAGCTCTATGGAGAAACCACGACACTCCCCTGACTAAAAGTATAATGGAGCTCTATGGAGAAACCATGACACTCCCCTGACTAAAAGTATAATGGGGCTCTATGGAGAAACCATGACACTCCCCTGACTAAAAGTATAATGGGGCTCTATGGAGAAACCATGACACTCCCCTGACTAAAAGTATAATGGGGCTCTATGGAGAAACCATGACACTCCCCTGACTAAAAGTATAATGGAGCTCTATGGACAAACCACGACACTCCCCTGACTAAAAGTATAATGGAGCTCTATGGAGAAACCACGACACTCCCCTGACTAAAAGTATAATGGAGCTCTATGGAGAAACCACGACACTCCCCTGACTAAAAGTATAATGGAGCTCTATGGACAAACCACGACACTCCCCTGACTAAAAGTATAATGGAGCTCTATGGAGAAACCACGACACTCCCCTGACTAAAAGTATAATGGAGCTCTATGGAGAAACCACGACACTCCCCTGACTAAAAGTATAATGGAGCTCTATGGAGAAACCACGATACTCCCCTGACTAAAAGTATAATGGGGCTCTATGGAGAAACCACGACACTCCCCTGACTAAAAGTATAATGGAGCTCTATGGAGAAACCACAACACTCCCCTGACTAAAAGTATAATGGAGCTCTATGGAGAAACCATGACACTCCCCTGACTAAAAGTATAATGGAGCTCTATGGAGAAACCATGACACTCCCCTGACTAAAAGTATAATGGAGCTCTATGGAGAAACCATGACACTCCCCTGACTAAAAGTATAATGGAGCTCTATGGAGAAACCATGACACTCCCCTGACTAAAAGTATAATGGAGCTCTATGGAGAAACCACAACACTCCCCTGACTAAAAGTATAATGGAGCTCTATAAAGAAACCATGACACTCCCCTGACTAAAAGTATAATGGGGCTCTATGGAGAAACCATGACACTCCCCTGACTAAAAGTATAATGGGGCTCTATGGAGAAACCATGACACTCCCCTGACTAAAAGTATAATGGGGCTCTATGGAGAAACCATGACACTCCGCTGACTAAAAGTATAATGGAGCTCTATGGAGAAACCACGACACTCCCCTGACTAAAAGTATAATGGAGCTCTATGGAGAAACCACGACACTCCCCTGACTAAAAGTATAATGGGGCTCTATGGAGAAACCACGACACTCCCCTGACTAAAAGTATAATGGAGCTCTATGGAGAAACCACGACACTCCCCTGACTAAAAGTATAACGGGGCTCTATGGAAAAACCACGACACTCCCCTGACTAAAAGTATAACGGAGCTCTATGGAGAAACCACGACACTCCCCTGACTAAAAGTATGATGGGGCTCTATGGAGAAACCACGACACTCGCCTGACTAAAAGTATAATGGAGCTCTATGGAGAAACCATGACACTCCCCTGACTAACAGTATAATGGGGCTCTATGGAGAAACCACGGCACTCCCCTGACTAAAAGTATAATGGAGCTCTATGGAGAAACCACGACACTCCCCTGACTAAAAGTATAATGGAGCTCTATGGAGAAACCACGACACTCCTCTGACTAAAAGTATAATGGAGCTCTATGGAGAAACCACAACACTCCCCTGACTAAAAGTATAATGGAGCTCTATGGAGAAACCACGACACTCCCCTGACTAAAAGTATAATGGAGCTCTATGGAGAAACCACGATACTCCCCTGACTAAAAGTATAATGGGGCTCTATGGAGAAACCACAACACTCCCCTGACTAAAAGTATAATGGAGCTCTATGGAGAAACCACAACACTCCCCTGACTAAAAGTATAATGGAGCTCTATGGAGAAACCATGACACTCCCCTGACTAAAAGTATAATGGAGCTCTATGGAGAAACCATGACACTCCCCTGACTAAAAGTATAATGGAGCTCTATGGAGAAACCATGACACTCCCCTGACTAAAAGTATAATGGAGCTCTATGGAGAAACCATGACACTCCCCTGACTAAAAGTATAATGGAGCTCTATGGAGAAACCACAACACTCCCCTGACTAAAAGTATAATGGAGCTCTATGGAGAAACCATGACACTCCCCTGACTAAAAGTATAATGGGGCTCTATGGAGAAACCATGACACTCCCCTGACTAAAAGTATAATGGGGCTCTATGGAGAAACCATGACACTCCCCTGACTAAAAGTATAATGGGGCTCTATGGAGAAACCATGACACTCCCCTGACTAACAGTATAATGGAGCTCTATGGAGAAACCACGACACTCCCCTGAATAAAAGTATAATGGAGCTCTATGGAGAAACCACGACACTCCCCTGACTAAAAGTATAATGGAGCTCTATGGAGAAACCATGACACTCCCCTGACTAAAAGTATAATGGAGCTCTATGGAGAAACCATGACACTCCCCTGACTAAAAGTATAATGGAGCTCTATGGAGAAACCATGACACTCCCCTGACTAAAAGTATAATGGAGCTCTATGGAGAAACCATGACACTCCCCTGACTAAAAGTATAATGGAGCTCTATGGAGAAACAACAACACTCCCCTGACTAAAAGTATAATGGAGCTCTATGGAGAAACCATGACACTCCCCTGACTAAAAGTATAATGGAGCTCTATGGAGAAACCATGACACTCCCCTGACTAAAAGTATAATGGAGCTCTATGGAGAAACCATGACACTCCCCTGACTAAAAGTATAATGGAGCTCTATGGAGAAACCATGACACTCCCCTGACTAAAAGTATAATGGAGCTCTATGGAGAAACCACAACACTCCCCTGACTAAAAGTATAATGGAGCTCTATGGAGAAACCATGACACTCCCCTGACTAAAAGTATAATGGGGCTCTATGGAGAAACCATGACACTCCCCTGACTAAAAGTATAATGGGGCTCTATGGAGAAACCATGACACTCCCCTGACTAAAAGTATAATGGGGCTCTATGGAGAAACCATGACACTCCCCTGACTAACAGTATAATGGAGCTCTATGGAGAAACCACGACACTCCCCTGAATAAAAGTATAATGGAGCTCTATGGAGAAACCACGACACTCCCCTGACTAAAAGTATAATGGAGCTCTATGGAGAAACCATGACACTCCCCTGACTAAAAGTATAATGGAGCTCTATGGAGAAACCATGACACTCCCCTGACTAAAAGTATAATGGAGCTCTATGGAGAAACCATGACACTCCCCTGACTAAAAGTATAATGGAGCTCTATGGAGAAACCACAACACTCCCCTGACTAAAAGTATAATGGAGCTCTATGGAGAAACCATGACACTCCCCTGACTAAAAGTATAATGGAGCTCTATGGAGAAACCATGACACTCCCCTGACTAAAAGTATAATGGAGCTCTATGGAGAAACCATGACACTCCCCTGACTAAAAGTATAATGGAGCTCTATGGAGAAACCATGACACTCCCCTGACTAAAAGTATAATGGAGCTCTATGGAGAAACCACAACACTCCCCTGACTAAAAGTATAATGGAGCTCTATGGAGAAACCATGACACTCCCCTGACTAAAAGTATAATGGGGCTCTATGGAGAAACCATGACACTCCCCTGACTAAAAGTATAATGGGGCTCTATGGAGAAACCATGACACTCCCCTGACTAAAAGTATAATGGGGCTCTATGGAGAAACCATGACACTCCCCTGACTAACAGTATAATGGAGCTCTATGGAGAAACCACGACACTCCCCTGAATAAAAGTATAATGGAGCTCTATGGAGAAACCACGACACTCCCCTGACTAAAAGTATAATGGAGCTCTATGGAGAAACCATGACACTCCCCTGACTAAAAGTATAATGGAGCTCTATGGAGAAACCATGACACTCCCCTGACTAAAAGTATAATGGAGCTCTATGGAGAAACCATGACACTCCCCTGACTAAAAGTATAATGGAGCTCTATGGAGAAACCATGACACTCCCCTGACTAAAAGTATAATGGAGCTCTATGGAGAAACCACGACACTCCCCTGACTAAAAGTATAATGGAGCTCTATGGAGAAACCACGACACTCCCCTGACTAAAAGTATAATGGGGCACTATGGAGAAACCATGACACTCCCCTGACTAAAAGTATAATGGGGCTCTATGGAGAAACCATGACACTCCCCTGACTAAAAGTATAATGGGGCTCTATGGAGAAACCATGACACTCCCCTGACTAAAAGTATAATGGAGCTCTATGGACAAACCACGACACTCCCCTGACTAAAAGTATAATGGAGCTCTATGGAGAAACCACGACACTCCCCTGACTAAAAGTATAATGGAGCTCTATGGAGAAACCACGACACTCCCCTGACTAAAAGTATAATGGAGCTCTATGGACAAACCACGACACTCCCCTGACTAAAAGTATAATGGAGCTCTATGGAGAAACCACGACACTCCCCTGACTAAAAGTATAATGGAGCTCTATGGAGAAACCACGACACTCCCCTGACTAAAAGTATAATGGAGCTCTATGGAGAAACCACGATACTCCCCTGACTAAAAGTATAATGGGGCTCTATGGAGAAACCACGACACTCCCCTGACTAAAAGTATAATGGAGCTCTATGGAGAAACCACAACACTCCCCTGACTAAAAGTATAATGGAGCTCTATGGAGAAACCATGACACTCCCCTGACTAAAAGTATAATGGAGCTCTATGGAGAAACCATGACACTCCCCTGACTAAAAGTATAATGGAGCTCTATGGAGAAACCATGACACTCCCCTGACTAAAAGTATAATGGAGCTCTATGGAGAAACCATGACACTCCCCTGACTAAAAGTATAATGGAGCTCTATGGAGAAACCACAACACTCCCCTGACTAAAAGTATAATGGAGCTCTATGGAGAAACCACGACACTCCCCTGACTAAAAGTATAATGGGGCTCTATGGAGAAACCATGACACTCCCCTGACTAAAAGTATAATGGGGCTCTATGGAGAAACCATGACACTCCCCTGACTAAAAGTATAATGGGGCTCTATGGAGAAACCATGACACTCCCCTGACTAAAAGTATAATGGAGCTCTATGGAGAAACCACGACACTCCCCTGACTAAAAGTATAATGGAGCTCTATGGAGAAACCACGACACTCCCCTGACTAAAAGTATAATGGAGCTCTATGGAGAAACCACGACACTCCCCTGACTAAAAGTATAATGGAGCTCTATGGAGAAACCATGACACTCCCCTGACTAAAAGTATAATGGAGCTCTATGGAGAAACCATGACACTCCCCTGACTAAAAGTATAATGGAGCTCTATGGAGAAACCACGACACTCCCCTGACTAAAAGTATAATGGAGCTCTATGGAGAAACCATGACACTCCCCTGACTAACAGTATAATGGAGCTCTATGGAGAAACCACGACACTCCCCTGAATAAAAGTATAATGGAGCTCTATGGAGAAACCACGACACTCCCCTGACTAAAAGTATAATGGAGCTCTATGGAGAAACCATGACACTCCCCTGACTAAAAGTATAATGGAGCTCTATGGAGAAACCATGACACTCCCCTGACTAAAAGTATAATGGAGCTCTATGGAGAAACCATGACACTCCCCTGACTAAAAGTATAATGGAGCTCTATGGAGAAACCATGACACTCCCCTGACTAAAAGTATAATGGAGCTCTATGGAGAAACCACGACACTCCCCTGACTAAAAGTATAATGGAGCTCTATGGAGAAACCATGACACTCCCCTGACTAAAAGTATAATGGGGCTCTATGGAGAAACCATGACACTCCCCTGACTAAAAGTATAATGGGGCTCTATGGAGAAACCATGACACTCCCCTGACTAAAAGTATAATGGAGCTCTATGGACAAACCACGACACTCCCCTGACTAAAAGTATAATGGAGCTCTATGGAGAAACCACGACACTCCCCTGACTAAAAGTATAATGGAGCTCTATGGAGAAACCACGACACTCCCCTGACTAAAAGTATAATGGAGCTCTATGGAGAAACCATGACACTCCCCTGACTAAAAGTATAATGGAGCTCTATGGAGAAACCATGACACTCCCCTGACTAAAAGTATAATGGAGCTCTATGGAGAAACCATGACACTCCCCTGACTAAAAGTATAATGGAGCTCTATGGAGAAACCATGACACTCCCCTGACTAAAAGTATAATGGGGCTCTATGGAGAAACCATGACACTCCCCTGACTAAAAGTATAATGGGGCTCTATGGAGAAACCATGACACTCCCCTGACTAAAAGTATAATGGGGCTCTATGGAGAAACCATGACACTCCTCTGACTAAAAGTATAATGGAGCTCTATGGAGAAACCATGACACTCCCCTGACTAAAAGTATAATGGAGCTCTATGGAGAAACCATGACACTCCCCTGACTAAAAGTATAATGGAGCTCTATGGAGAAACCATGACACTCCCCTGACTAAAAGTATAATGGGGCTCTATGGAGAAACCACGACACTCCCCTGACTAAAAATATAATGGGGCTCTATGGAGAAACCACGACACTCCCCTGACTAAAAGTATAATGGGGCTCTATGGAGAAACCACGACACTCCCCTGACTAAAAGTATAATGGAGCTCTATGGAGAAACCACGACACTCCCCTGACTAAAAGTATAATGGGGCTCTATGGAGAAACCACGACACTCCCCTGACTAAAAGTATAATGGAGCTCTATGGAGAAACCACGACACTCCCCTGACTAAAAGTATAATGGAGCTCTATGGAGAAACCACGACACTCCCCTGACTAAAAGTATAATGGAGCTCTATGGAGAAACCATGACACTCCCCTGACTAAAAGTATAATGGAGCTCTATGGAGAAACCATGACACTCCCCTGACTAAAAGTATAATGGAGCTCTATGGAGAAACTATGACACTCCCCTGACTAAAAGTATAATGGGGCTCTATGGAGAAACCATGACACTCCCCTGACTAAAAGTATAATGGGGCTCTATGGAGAAACCATGACACTCCCCTGACTAAAAGTATAATGGGGCTCTATGGAGAAACCATGACACTCCTCTGACTAAAAGTATAATGGAGCTCTATGGAGAAACCATGACACTCTCCTGACTAAAAGTATAATGGAGCTCTATGGAGAAACCATGACACTCCCCTGACTAAAAGTATAATGGAGCTCTATGGAGAAACCATGACACTCCCCTGACTAAAAGTATAATGGGGCTCTATGGAGAAACCACGACACTCCCCTGACTAAAAGTATAATGGGGCTCTATGGAGAAACCACGACACTCCCCTGACTAAAAGTATAATGGAGCTCTATGGAGAAACCATGACACTCGCCTGACTAAAAGTATAATGGGGCTCTATGGAGAAACCACGACACTCCCCTGACTAAAAGTATAATGGGGCTCTATGGAGAAACCATGACACTCCCCTGACTAAAAGTATAATGGGGCTCTATGGAGAAACCACGACACTCCCCTGACTAAAAGTATAATGGAGCTCTATGGAGAAACCACGACATTCCCCTGACTAAAAGTATAATGGGGCTCTATGGAGAAACCACGACATTCCCCTGACTAAAAGTATAATGGAGCTCTATGGAGAAACCACGACATTCCCCTGACTAAAAGTATAATGGGGCTCTATGGAGAAACCACGACACTCCCCTGACTAAAAGTATAATGGGGCTCTATGGAGAAACCACGACACTCCCCTGACTAAAAGTATAATGGGGCTCTATGGAGAAACCACGACACTCCCCTGACTAAAAGTATAATGGAGCTCTATGGAGAAACCACGACACTCCCCTGACTAAAAGTATAATGGAGCTCTATGGAGAAACCACGACACTCCCCTGACTAAAAGTATAATGGGGCTCTATGGAGAAACCACGACACTCCCCTGACTAAAAGTATAATGGGGCTCTATGGAGAAACCATAGTATAATGGGGCGACAATAATGTGGTCAAGAGGCATGGTTTCTATCTTTAGCCTTTGGCGTGGTTTATTCATTCACATGGTAAGCAGCAGTACTAGAGTTCTCCTCTCTCTGAGAGGCAGGTGGAAAAGAGGTAGAGGGGGAGGAGACATCTCTTTAAATACTCGCCACCTGGTGGTATCATGAGTGGCTCCGCCTAGAGCGCCCTCTAGTGGAAGCAGTTATATATGCAGTTGACAGTTACTTGCAATCCTACATAGAACCTCTAACTTTAACACTCCCACTTAGGGTTGTTTAGCACACTGTATAACTTCTCCAAAAACAATTTACAAAGAAAATAGTACAATCCAGAACATAAAAAAAAATATGGCTGTCAATATTTACACATCAAACATGACCTCTGCGAATCTCTTCAATTTCAATTTGGAAACAGGTTTTCTCATAGTGTCTGCTACCATGTCGTCCGTTGGACAATACATCAGTGTCATTCTTTCTTTTCTGATGACAGATCTGATGAAATGATATCCTATATTGACATGTTTACATCTATGTCGGCACACTGGGTTCCTAGCCATCACAATGGTTCCCTGGTTGTCCTCATAAACAACAGTCTTCATATATACATAGGTGTCCATCACTTCGAGCAGTTGTTCTAGATAAACACATTCCTGCATTGTCATAGCTAGAAACATACACTCGGCTTCACAAGTTGACAGTGTCACTGTGGGCTTTAAGCCCTAAACCCTTGCTGCCCTTTCTGAAACACAGCTGTCCGTCTGCTGTACCTTTGGGATAACGAAAAACATGTTTTTGACGTAGTTCAATGCTTCTCTATGGGGTCAGCAAAATGCTGTGACAATTTTTTACTCACTACAAAACATAGGTCAGGGCGAGTACAGGTTGTCAAACAACTGAGGCTACCCACAGCTTCTCTATACATCTCTTACATCAGTCAAAACGTTTCAGGATCTTTTCCACATAATTAAATCATTTAGAACATGGTAAATCATCCATTTCTGTATTTAAACATGGAATCCACTCCTTCCGCATTTAAACCTGGAGTAATCTCCTCCTGCATTTAAGCAGTGTATCCACCCTCCTTCCGTAATTAAACATGGAGTACCCTCCTTCAGCATTAAGCAATTAGCTATGAACCATACTTTGTACTTGTCGTGGCCTTCAATACCCTCCTTGATTGAATACACCCATTTCCCTCCCACTGTCTGTCTGCCCTCTGGTAACTTGGTTAGAGTAAAGGTGTGGTTGTCCTCTAGGGACCTCATCTCCTCATCCCTTGCTCTCTCCCATTTACTTGATTCAGGGGACACTATGGCCTCTTTAAAGGTCGGGGGTACCCCACTGACTACCCTGTAGCAGTAATCAATGGTGGTAAGTGTACTGTCATCCCCGTCACTCCCTCTCCGGGCATAGTCTGTCAGATACTTTGGGGGTTTGTGTTCCCTTGAGGGATACCTCCCACTGCTTGGGGCACGTGACGTCACCCTTGGGTGCTCCTCATCATCGCCCTCTGGGGGTGGCTGACTGTCTGTCTGCACGACTGTGCTAAGTACACTGGGCTGAGGTGTCTCTGTTTCTTCACACCTTACTCTGGAGTCCATCTCTGGCTCCTCTGTCTGTGTCTCGCTCTCACATGTTGTCTTTGTGACAAACTTGACTAGCCTGTGTTTCTGCACTCTCCCTTTACCGGGATGATAAACTAGGAAAGCGGGGGGCTTCCCTTGTCGTGCCCTACAAAGAGTCCTTTTTCACATCTGAACTCGAGCTTTCCCCTGTCCTGCAGGTAAGCATGACACACTGATCCAAATTGGTGCATTCTAGCTAGATTACACTTCTTTCCTGTCAGTGCTGTATACGGGGTGGTGCCCGGTGCTTATTAAAGCACCTGTTTCTGGTGTAAGCGGCTTCTTGCACCGCATAATGCCATAGGCTCTTAGGTAAGTTACTGTCTACTAGCTTACACCTAGCCATTTCGAAAAGGGTGCGCCATTTCCTCTCTGCCACTCCGTTCTGGTGTGGGGGATATGGACATGACGTCTCGTGTCTTATCTTGTACCTTCTCAACAGTGATTGGAACTCTCTGTTTGTGAACTCGGTTCCGTTGTCGGACCTCAAGCATCTTACGTTACCATAAGGGTGGCCTGGAGTGTGTCACTCTTTGCTTTGAGAAAGTAAACAAACACTGCTCCTGTGCACACATCTGTAAAAGACTGTACATATCTAAAGCATCCTATGGACTCGTTGCTTACTGGACCGGCTAGATCCGTGTTAACTAGCGCAAGTGGTACCTTTACTTTTTCTGTGGGATTACTGTTTCTCGATCGAGTAAACTTCCCCGTTTTGCACACTACACATTCTTTGTCAGGTCTACGCTTTTCACCTTCAATGTGCATGCCTTCTGTCACTGCTTGCAGTTTCAGTAAATCCTCGTAATTACGATGACCCATAATCTCATGCCATGTCTGAATATCGTGACTGACCGTCACGCTACACATATCATTATTATCATTACACTTGTCGTTGTCATTACACTCTGTTTGCAGATAATACATTCTCTGGTACATCTTTATGTTAAACCGTGTACCGTCAGGCTCTACAAGAACATTTTTACCTTTATCGAAGAATACTTTGGCACCGCTTGCAGTAGCAGCTATTACAGAGAATAGTCCTTGTGGGAACGATGGTATGTAGAGAGCGTTCTTTAACCTCACTGTACGCCGGTGCCCCCCACTGTCCGTGAGGCATACCTGTGCGTCTCCTCTCTCTTGCGCCAACCCGTACAGTAGGTGCGCTTCCCGTCTGCCAGCTCCATGCTGTGTCTCTCCGGGTGGAAAGTGTTGTCAAAGTTCTTGAACCGACTCCTGTCGTTGATGACGTGGGACGACGCACCTGTGTCCACGATCAGTCCCTTCCTCTGGGCCCGCTGCAGCTGCGCCGGCCTGCGCCCCGAAAGCGAAGTCTTCTTGTCCCGTTACTCTCCGGGCGTCGTCTCGATCCGTCTCACGTCGACCGTCGCCGACATCTTGTCCGCTGCCGCCATCTTGTTCGTAGCCGCTGTCTCGTCCATGGCCGTCATCTTGTCCATGCGCGTATCGCGCGCTCTGGTCGTGTTTCTTCATGGTCTGTGTGCCCCGTGGATTTGCAGAAGCTACACCAGACAGTCTTTGTGCAGTCGCCTCTCCGATGGCCTTTCTCTCCGCATCGCCAACACGCCAGCTCCGCCGTGGGCCTGGTCCTCTCCCTTGGCGTCGCTCTGGCCTTCAGCACCCTCTTTCCCGCCTCCGCGGCGGCTGGGTGGGTATCTTCTGAGGCCTTGAAGTTTCTTAACTTGGCCTTGAACTTTCCCAGCGTCATATCCGCTGAACCGTGTGTTACCAGGAGTGTGAACGGTTTGTACAGCTCCGGTAGTCCTCTCATCACCATCGCCATCATTAGCCCATCGCTTGGTGCTTCTCCTGCACTCTTCAATGCCGTCATGGCCTGCTCAGCTCTGATGACGTATTCGGTCACCGTCTCGGTGTGCCCCTTCCTCAGTCCTGTTAGTGTTATGTAGAGGGCCACGACTCGGGGTCTTCCTTGCCCGATATAATGCTCTCTCAACACCCCCAGGCTTTCTCGGCCTTTGTCTTTAGTGTTGCGGAATATCAGCCCCAAGCTTGTGTCGTCGAGCAGTGGCGCTAACTCACAGTATGCGTCTGCGTTACGCTTGTCGTCCAGGGCTTCGCCGTCAGGTCTCCCGTGGGGGCCGTCAAGATCGTCGTCTTCAGTCCCACACCGTGCATGCAGCATAACATGCGCTCTTCCCAGAGCTCGTAGTCCTCTGCTTTTCCATTGAATGAGGGCCATTTGCTCCTTCCCTTGGTCGCCATCCTCTTGGTTTTGCATGTTCTTGGTATCTGATTCCAGGGACATCTATGGATCTCAGGGAATGTATTCCCAGTGTCAGAAATACTGTGTCCATTACTAGGCTTGAGTAAATTGTAATGAACCAAATGAGAATATCAATTCAATTTTTTTTTTTTTTTTTTTTTTACTGAATAAAACCATGCTAAAATTGACCAGACCTGAAAAATCTAAGCAAATGAATAAAGGGAAGATGATTAAACAGAAGGTTTTGTAGATACAGTATTGAATTCTGCCATCCGGACACATGCAATTTGAAATATGATTATAGAATATAAAATATCAGGCCTAAAATGGTTATGCGATTAAAATGTGATTAATTAGATTAATTAATTACAAATCCTGTAATTAATTAGATACATTTTTTTAATCGCCTGACAGCACTAATATTTGACAGTATAGTTTTCCAGTACAAATTACAATGTGATATGACACATACACTGTTGTAATACAATCGTCATGGTGCCATTTCACTCAAAATGGTCTATTTCCTTTTTATTGCTGCTGCAAGGATATTGGAATTTAAGGGGATCAATAAAGGAATATCTTATATTGTTTTGATTAACTTAGAAATATACAATATGTATATATCTTTGACCATGTACATATCGAGGATGATGGTATATTAAAAAGCCTTACCTTTGCATGGATCCATGACGGTATACCTTCTTATTCGGTATACCTCCTGGTTCTAACCTCAAATACTCTCAAAGTATATACTGTACAGCCTATAGGCTTGTCATTGTACTCTCTCTGGAAAAACTGTTTACCATGTAGCCTGTCCTACCATAATAATAATAATAATAATAATAATAATAATAATAATAATAATAATAATAATAATAATAATAATAATAATAATAATAATAATAATAATAATAATAATAATAATAATAATAATAATAATAAACTTTATTTGTATAGCACCTTTCATACAGAAACGGCAGCTCAAAGTGCTTCACAACAGAAAAAAGACATAAGGCATAAAATGAGCACATAAAGTGCACGACATATAAAAATCACAGTTTTTCACATTATAGGATCTAACATCCCAACAGGCCACCTAGTTTATGGTTTGATTTAAATAGACAATAATAAAAATAGTGAGATAAAATAGACAGAGTAAAATAGTGAAATAGTGCAGTGCAATAAAATAGTAGAATAGAATAGATACAATATATATATATATATATATATATATTTTTTTTTACAGTGCAATAAAATAGTTATAGATTACCCTCAATCACAGAGGGAAAACCAGCCTCACTGACCTGTATTATCTCTCTCTCAAACTGAACAAAGCCATAAATTACTAATTCACTGTGCAGGGGCAGTATATAGCATCTTCCTCTGACTGCAGGTGTAATGCAACCTTTCCCACAGAACACCACCACACCCATCATGACATCCTATATATATAAGTATAAGACATCTCCACCAATTAATATAGCATTTAATTTAATTCATAACGTAACCTATTATAGTATCCTATTAAAAGCTATTGTGACATTGCACCCACACATATAGAAACACCGGTATTATGATATGATCCGTTATCGGGATGAAAGGCAGAGAGAGAGGGGGTCAGACAGCAACCAGCCTTTATTATTATTATTATTAAAGAATCGTTACCTTTTCAGGTTATAATTAGATCATTTTGTTGACGTTTCGGGTCGAGAGACGCAGCTCAAGAAAACGATCTAAATTAAAACCTGAAAGGGTAACGATTGTTTAATAGACTGAAGAAGGTTTTTCCTTCCTCCTCCTCCTCCTCCTCCTCCTCCTCCTCCTCCTCCTCCTCCTCCTCCTCCTCCTCCTCCATGAATGGCAGTGCGTGTTGTGAACACGCGAGGCGCTGTGCGTCACGATCCGTTCCTCCACACAGACAGTAGAGAGAGAGAGAGGGAGAGGGAGGGAGAGAGAGAGAGAGAGAGAGGGAGAGAGAGGGAGAGAGAGAGACAGCCATGGAGAGGAGGTGGAGATCGGAGTACTGCTGCTGTCTTTGTTATTCTTCCTAAAAAAGAAAAACTCTTTGGCACAACAATTCGCGCAGCACCCATGACGCCGCGGTCCGCGGACTCGAACCCCCGATGCGCTCGAAGGTATGAAGTATATAGATCACTTTTTATTCTCTCTCTCCTTCTCTCTCTCTCTCTCTCTCCACCACCAGCCAGCAGCTCAGGGACTGGGGATTGCGGTATATAGTCTCTCTCTCTCTCTCTACAGATATGTTGCCATCGCTTTCTCTCTCTCTCTCTCTCTCTCTCTCTCTCTCTCTCTCTCTCTCTCTCTCTCTCTCTCTCTCTCTCTCTCTCTCTCTCTCTCTCTCTCTCTCTCTCTCTGTTATGTATTTTCCTGTGCGTATTTTCCAGTGCGCCTCTGCTCTGTGCGCCAAACACTATTCCCCCACAATAACATAATAATAACGCGTAATGCGGGGGATATGCGGTGTTATTGTGGGGAATAGTGTTGCAAAGATGTGCACTAGTCGTGACCGCCTCTGTGCTCAGAGGGCCGGCTGCTGTGTGTGTGTGTGATGTGTAGTAAGTTGTGTGTGTGTGTGGTTATATGTTAGTGTGTGTGTGTGTATGGAGTTTGTTTCTGCACGCCCCTCCCCCACCCCGCTGCTCTGCTCGTTCCTTCAAGAGAGAGAGAGAGGAGAGAGAGAGAGAGAGGCCATAAGACATGAATGCTGCGATGTGACGAGAAAAAGAAAACTTGCAGCTTGCGTTATTATTATGTTATTATGATTTTTTATTTTTTTATCTTTTTTGGTGTGTGTTGTCAAAATGCATGAACTGTCTCTGCACACTGGTTGTGATCTGATATAGAGAGTGGATTATTCGATGCGATGTGACATAAAAAAAGCGAAACTTGCTGCAGCTCCGGGCTAAATTGTTTATTATGAATTATAGTTTTTTTCTGGTGTGTCAAAAATGCATAAACTGCGCACCCGCTGGTTGTGATCTATAGTAGAGTGGATTTGCTTTTTAATAATATCAAGGCCTTGTTCGTGCATCTTTTTTCCTTCTCTTCTCTTCTTCTTATAGCTATAGTGCAGTTCAGTCTTTTAATAGTCTTATATAGTTGGAGGAGGGAAAACACCTTGATTTAAGAATCACACCCGATCAATTAGTTCGTCACTTAAGGCCTGGAGTGAACTGTCACTTCTACAGTAGAAACGGTCGCTAACCAGCAGAAATACTCATAAATACAACATGGTTCTTCTTCTATGTTTTGTGCAGCTATACTGTATAGGCTACTGACAGCTGTGATGTCGCCTGCACAAGTTGGCTGAAACACGGTGCACCTAGACAGTTATTAAGATGTTTCACGTCAATAGAGAGGACTGTATTCCATATGGACTGTTGGTTTTTTAACAAGTATTTACCTATATAGTGACGACATGTCAGGGAAGTGTTTTGGGTGCTTGAAGTTGAGCTGAACAATATGGACACAAAATAATTGTTATTGTCCATATTGTTATTAATTGTTATTATGATTATAGTTTTTTGGGGGGGGGGGTGTCGTCCAACCTCACTGTAGTGGGGGAAAAAGGGACGTAAAATGAAGATGATGATTGTTTATTGTTGTTTGTTGTTTAAAAGGATCCCCATTAGCTGCCACCTAAGTGGCGAGCTAGTCTTCCTGGGGTCCACACAGAAAGACAACCCAAAACACAAAACATAGCAATACATGAGATACATATGACAATCACAATTCACTTAATTAACAATGATATAATCTAAAAACAGTAAAACATTGTAGACATCATT